>NC_052538.1:18973392-19127642 GCF_016699485.2 Gallus gallus | reverse complement strand
TTTCAGGCATAACCGTAACCTGCCTCTGTTCTATTCCTAAAGCACATAAAAGAATAATCTCTTACAAGCACTGTACAAGGAAATTAGCTACCTTAGCTTTTGTAAAGGAACAATATGGCAAATAGATGAAGTTTAGGATATAAAGAAACGTATGAAAGGAGAAGAAATCATCACATTTGCATGCAATTTATTTGTCTTCTCAGGTTAACACAAATATTTAAAAAAAGGAGAAAAATATTCTCACTTTCCCTAGCCTCAACATGAAAGCTAAACCACACCTCATTATGAAAAGCTAAGAAACACGTTCTTTAACACGCAGCACTGAAAAGAACTGTTATGAGTTCCAACATACAGATTTATAAAAAAGCTTGGCTAGTATCTCTGTAATTGCACTTGCAATTTATATTATGAAAAAACAAAACGCCCTCTCTATACTCTGAATTTCTCATGGAAACACTACTCCATCTGGTGGCTTACATCATGCCTGCTAAACTACTGTTTATGCTACTTTATTAGACAGATGTTCATAAATTTATACTATATTTAAAGCCATGTGCACAAATAGAAAGCAATTGGGTTGAGGTTTAGTTCTTCCCTCCATAGGTTTCCTGACTTGCATGTTCTTGATTTTCAACGTTAACTTCAGTAGTGCTATGCTCCTTAATTAAGAAAGTACTAAGGGATGAAGTGTTCTAGGTTTAGACAAAAAAAAAAAAAAAAAAAGTAGACTATAGAAAGTCACAGTGCTGCTCTCTCTTAGGCTAGACGGATTTTCAAAACACCCTAAAATAATATTCTTATTAATTTCCAACAAACACTACATTTTCAATAGATTATTTTTTTCTAGCTTCCTATTTTCTACAGTGAGCACATTAATACCCATGGGTGCAATTACTTCAGGATGAACTGATTTTCTAAACAGAAACAAAATGGAATCAAGTCCCCCTTGGTGACCTTCATCACTGCTGTAGTTTTTGTCAACACTTCAATAAAATTAAGAAATTGCAGTGGGTTGACCTTTGCTGGCTACCAGGTGATCAGCCAGCTGCTCCCTTTTGATGAGGCAGAGAAAAAAATTGGTGGGGAAATAAGGGTTGGGTAAGCTCACAACAGCAGGCTCTGCACACACTGTAGATCCTATGGGGGACATCCACCTGCTCCTGCGTGCACCTCTGTTCTAGCACGATACTCCATGGACTGTGGGAAAATATCTGCTCCACCATGGGTTGTCCCATAGGCTGCAAGTGAAGCTTGCAGGGCTGTATCCTGCACTTTTTTCCTCATTCTTACATGGCCATGCAGCATTCGGCCACTCCTTGAATGGGTTTTCCAGAGGTGCCACCAGGGGCTGAAGATGAGGGAAACATTTTGCCAGCCCAGAAATGAGAACTGCTTCCACTGCGTCCAGAATTAGCACAAAGAAAGCTATCATCAAGAGTCATAAGGATTCTGAGAGACACCAAAAACCAGCGAGGAACCATTTTGCAGTTCAGAAATTTTCCAGGCAACTGAATCACACAAGACAGAACAACTAGAAGCCCAGCTGTGCCCTGCCATGAGGCAGCGGGAACCAACTGTCCTCACACAGGGCAGGCCGGCCTCTCCTCACAGCAGCGGGCAGTGCTGCAGAATGTTCCAGATATCAGTCAGGGTGCTGTGAGGCATATCCTGAAGCTGGTCTAGGATAAATACTCTATTTGTTCTGGGCTTCTACCACCAAAATTGTCATACACCAACTTTTAAGTCACACTCAACATAGTTGATGAGAAATTCTAGTTTTTGATGATTTTCTGGCACAGAGTAAATCCTCACAGCCACTACAGCCTAACGTTATGCCAGCCATCTTTTCTGGAAAACTTGCCAGTCACGGGTATGCACATACCCAGACCCCTCCTTTTTCAGAGCAGCTACAACAGCTTCTGCATCCTTAGCAAATACTCTCTAGTGTCACCAAAACAAAACAAAAAAGTGTCTTTGCACAGACAAATAAGGAGATGAGAAATTTCCTGACAAACTTGTAGGAATCAGTCCTTTTTCAGGTCAGCGTGCAGCATTTCAGGAACAGGGCAGCAGCTCCTTTTGGAGTTGGTGGTCCAGGAATGCTACATCTTCCCATATTTATTCCAAAATGGAGAAGTTACTCAATACTAACTTAAAAACATTCACCATTCTCAAACAGAAGGTCTCTGATTGTTGTTTGACCTCCCCTAGTGAAACCTTCCCAAATCCCTACCACACACACTACTGAAGACCTGCCCTGCAGTATTTCAATTGAAACTAGCTGTATCTCAAATGGAATTTTTCTTCAGAAGCTGGATGATGTCTGTGGCTTCAAATACGCAGGGAACATCCACCTATGCACCAGTGAAAAAGGCAAGATCGCTCTCACAGGAGGGATACCAGGACTGTTCTCCTTAATCTCCATTTTTACCTAAGAACTAAAAGTAATGCTACTGTTATATGATACATTTAGGTTTTTTTTTTTTTTTTTTTTTTTTTAGTTTACACCTCTGTTATTTATTGAAATAAAACTTCCTATATGGAACTTCCTATATTAATTAATACTACACATGTTGTAATAGATCCCGAGAACTACAATGATATACCATTTACTTTCTCTACATTGAGAGATGAAAACTACAGTTAATACTGTATATGCACCAGTCTACCATGCCTGCCAAATGAAGGGGCATACTTGGTAGACTAAGAAATATTTACACAACTTTACGTTATGATGATTCTCTTCAAAAGCAGGTAGAAAAAACAGGTAGAAAAAAATATTTTAAGAAGAAAGGAGAGAAACTTGCAGAGTAAAACAGGTTATCTACCCTAACATCCAGTCAGCTATTTGGGGATATTCTTATAACAAACTTTAAAAAATATCTTTCTATTGAACTTTCTAAATGCAGGCTCAGAAGGTCGAGTATGATCACAGCAACTACTTTTTATTGAACTTTTACAGGAAAAATGTCACTAACGTATATTTGTCTATGTATTTAGGCTAAATTTACTCTTTAGAAGCCTATAATATGTAAAACTAAAAGTTCAAGACTGCTTGTTTTATCAAATATCAGTATAGCCTTACGGCAGTTTTTCTGATTTGTTACTGACGTTATCAGAATGAAAACCAATCTTCCTTCCGGAAGGAAGGCTGGATGTGGCTCTGGGCAGCCTGGTCGAGTAGTTGGCGACCATGCCCATGGCAGGGAGGCTGAAACTAGAGGATCATTGTGGTCCTTTTCAACCCAGGCCATTCTGTGATTCTTGCATGCTGATATTCCAGTGGTTCATTCAGCAATGCTTAAGCAGTATCTTCATGGTTAACACAAACTTCAGCATTTCTCTCTAGTGACACCAAAGTCAAATACTGAAGAACATCTCAGTTTTAACATAAGGAAGGGTATTTTCCAACATATGACAGCAAACTTTTCTATTATATAGTGATTTGTCCTATCAGCCTAATCACAACCCAGGCTTGGAAAAAACACCCTCACCCTTGTTTAAACACATCTGGAGTTACTGCTCAGTGGCCCTTTTTCCTCATCATGACTTGATCATGGATTGATTTCATGACTTAAATGTTCTCTTATTTTTTCTGCAACTTTGATGGCTACTGTACTACTCTACCCACAAAGAGGTAACAAATGAAATCAGAAAAAGAAGAAAGAATCTGAGTTCTGGGGGAAAAAAAAAAAAAAGAAAAAAAGAAGAAAAAAAAGAAAACCAGCCTTCACCTACACAAACCTCCACTCTCTGCAAAGGAAAGAAAATAAAAAGCCACCAGTGGAAAAAAAAAAAATGTGTTTTTCAACTTACCATTAATAAATATGCTTCTAATACAGCATGGCTCTATTGTGCATGTAAACCTCTTAACACACAGGATAGAAAATGCATACTACAAATAAAGGATTAAAGACAACTGCTGCATATTACTGCCTGTCTGGAGTCACAGCACTAGAAGAAATGTCTCCAGTTGAGGAGCTATCCAGTAACACCACTATATGAACGGTAACAACATATTTCTTATGGAATATGGTTGAATAAGAAAAATTAATTAAAAAAGCATCATGTTTACATTTATGTTATTTTAGAGACAGTACCTACACTTATTATTCTGTTTTCTCCTGTAATACATTCCTCATCAAGTTGTATTTAAGCCTAGTCCTATATTATTTCACATGCTGAAGTTTGAAATTTTGAGTCCAAACCTACTGGACTAAAAAAGGAGAAGCATGAATAGATTGTTTGTATTTTCAGTAGGCATCTAAAAAATGTTTAACATCTACAAAGATAACTTGCAAACTTATATGCAAACCATACAGCATCTAAACCTCAGAATCAAGGAAATACATTTCCCATACAGACAAAGGATAAGTATCTTCATTTTTTTTCCCCAGAGTTCAAAACAACACATCTGCTCATACTGCTCTGTATTCCATAGAACAACAACGGATTTTTACAGTATTATTTCCAGTGTTCTCTGAATCTTACTTTTTATTACTATGATACATGTAACAGTGTTACTTAAATTAAAAAAAAAAACAAAAAAACAGCATACTAAAGAAGCCTGGCTAAATTACTAAGCCTCAACAACCTTGTAAATCTGATAAGTAAATTATGGGAAAAAAATTAATTGAAAATAAGAAGCTGCTACCTCATAGTCTGGTGATGACGTACACTGAAATTCAATTTGGTAAATGATCAAAGTCATGAGCAAACCTACATACATGCTCTTTCTTATGCTCTTTGTTTTGTGCATCTGTGTATATGAAAGATTGTGGGTTTTTTTTCAGCTTGACCAACTGTAAATTGTAACTTACATTATTAACTACTATATTTTTGTACACCATAATGCAGACTTGGGACAGATTACAGTTGCTAAGAAAGGAAACTGTTTTTAAATCTATTTTAAATCTTCAGTATTGCTCTCAGTCAGCAAAACAAGAATCTGGCTATAATACAAACCCAGAAATTTATTAGGAAACGGTTTAATCTAGAAAGCACCAGCTCTAATCAGCAATTAAAAATCTTGTATCCTTCCTTCTCAAAGAATTTCCTGTGCAGACACTAACAGTACATACACTATTCATCCATTTATGATCCTAAGCATCAAGAACTGAAACATTTCTGAATTATTAATGGTTCTCAGCCTGCATAAGTTAAACCTTCTGCACATTTCATCCCTTATTCTTCTAGCTGATTACTGTGACACTGCAATAAGACTAACTTAGACAAATTAAACAAAACCATTTCCCATGACCTTCATTTACATCTTGTTTCTTTCCCTGTAGTATGTTCATGAGATTAATCTCAAAGACTCTGTAAACAAACACGTTCTGAAGACAGACTGACTTCTGGGAAGTTCTAGCAATTCAATTTCTTACATGCAACTCACCCTTACACGTCCTGTATTTTTCCCAAAATTATTCCAATGTAACTGTTTTCAATTCAAGAATCCCTGATTCGGTGTGTAAGTTTACAGTAACAATTAGAAAATGTCTGAAAAAATATTAATATTGCAAGAGTGAAAAAAGCTAAACGCTGAAATGGCAAAGAATGTTAATCTCTGTTTTTAGAATCTGCAACTTTTTAGGGAAGCTGATTGGCCTCTTTCCTTAATTTCTGAAAGCATTCAAGCACAGATACAGGAAACTGAGTCCTCACAGACAAGAATTCCAGTCACTGATGTATCAAACAGTAAATCTTCAACAGAGCCAATGGACAGCAAATGCAGAAGTGTGAAGGTGTTTACTGATAGCAATATAAAGAAAACAACGGAAAAACATTACTTGCTCTGTCAGAAACATGGCATGCACAGTTTTCATTCTAACAACTACAATGGTATTCTTACTCACATGCATGACTGCTGTAATGCTTTTTCTGAAATAGACATTTTTTTACAGCTTTTGTGTCTGTGCTACTTTGTAAGACAGATCCGCTTTTGCAAATCCTGGTGTTCTATCTCACAAAGTTTAATTACCAGGTTTTGTTCATTTTATCCTCAGTTCTCTTCAGCTTGCTGTTGTACTTATGAATTATCACTATACCAGTCCATACACTGGTATAATGAGACTTTATCAGTGCTTCGCATTGGAAATCACTCAGGTGCTAAGTGACCCTTGCCCCAAAAGACTTCTCTTTTATGAGAAGAAAGACATGAAGATATTTACATTACAAACTTTATCATTTTTAATCAATTTTCTGTTTAAATTCTCAGTACAGACAACCGTCAAAGCTTTTAAATACAACTTCTATCTGTGGATGTAAATGAATATGCATGTAACTCCTTGTCTTGATGCTTTAAAGATAAATAGATAAATTCAATACCTCCATGGATACTTTTTTAATTACAGAGTAGCTGCTTGGAGATGGAGCTATGAAGCAATACCCCTCACTATTTATTTTCAAATAATCATGGTGCTTGCTCAGTGTTTAGTTTCCTGTGTTCATCGGCTGAAAGAGAGTAGGAAGGAGAGTTAACCACTATGCAGGATTCATTTACGTTCTTCACACTGAGCACTTCTTATTCAATAATTGTTCTGAGTTACAAACTGAACACGCTACTCAGATTCTAAATAGCTATAAGGTCTCTTCAGAATACAACTGCCAGAATCGCCCAATTATAACCTAAAATTTATTTAATCCAGAAATAATTTAAATCCCACAAGTCTTTGCACCAACAGATGTTCCTTAGAACAGTGAAAAATAACTTTTATTCTTGTACAGGAAAATTTCAGATGAAAAAGGCTGATTTAGCAGGATGTTTAAAAGGAAATGTGGGTTTTTTTAGGCATTCAAATTTAAAGGAATAAAAACATGTTTAAAACAGAAAACCTCCAATAAAAAAGGGAGGTTTTCAAAACTACTTACTCTGGTCTAACTTGCAGAACAAGTGCCCAAAAGGTTCATGGTCAGCAAATGAGCAGAAGACAAATGGCAGTGACAGCACTGCAAGCTGCTTCTCATAGTTAAATTTCTCTTGCATCAGATGTGCCAAGAGTGATTCCAAGAAGTCAATAAACAATGCATTCAGAAAATTAGGAAGTACAGTACTTCTAGATTAAATTTTCAGAAGCTCTCTGCATCCTTTTGCACCTTCACTAAATGAATGCTGTCAGAAAAAGAAAAGAAAAGCACAAAGCCTGAAAATGAAATGTGAAGAATTACCAAAATAGGCAAACTGCTTTCATATGTTCTGCCTGTAAGAAGTCCAGACATTTACAAAATCCTTATAGGTCACAGTCATTACATCACCACCTGCTCTTGTGCTCACAGAACTCTGTATCACGCTGTTCTGTCTCCCATTGGTCTGGTACTCGTGAGTTATGCAATCCATCAGTATATAAAAGTTGAAAAAGTAGTCTTTCTTGCAAAGCAAGTGATGTCAATGAAACATCCTGCTTGAAGAGTTAGAAGATTGCCTAGAATCATTTCATAAGAGAGACAAAGCAGTAAGTAAAACATGAGTTTTACTATTTTTCTTCTCAAAAGAGATATCTAAAAATCTGTGTGGTCCTTAGTAGGACTCAGGTCCACAGAATGAGAGCATTTATTCACATATATGTACAAAGGAATCCAGAAACTACTCTACTGAACACTGGAAAATGTTTTCTTCAAGTTCACACACTCATTTCCTATCTGTCTAATGCTACTTTACAACCAACTGAACACTCATAGTGCAAGTTCTTGAAGCGGGAATTCTTATTTTATTTAGCATATATGAGAATTGAAGCTTTTAACATAATAGCAAAACCTGATTATGCAGGTGCTCCTTGCATAATGGACCATTTATTGGAAGGTGCTCAGCCACTCTGCTTTCTAGCACAACAGAATAAGCATTATGGTATACCACATTATGTTACGTGACTAATGTTAAATTAGTTTTATCAAAAGCCACTCACCACTTCCATAAATATTTGAAAGATTAAAAAAAAACACACAACAAAACAAAACAAAAAATCACCACCTCAGTTATGTTTAAAATGGTTACAGTCGCCTAAATGCTCTTTGGTACTATGAGCAAACATGTATATATAAGTGATACTTAGAAGTTACATAGTCGGAAAGAGTAAGTACCGTTACTTTGCTGAATTAATAGAAGAAAGACACCATTTACAAGAAGAGAATTTGCTCCCCATTACAGTTGTGCGTAACACAAGGATAGGATTTTTTAACATCTTACGCGAGGGGCCTGGAGAAGGATGTGTCCAATAAAGATGTTTTTTGCATGTATAAAATGCAAACATTTCTGCAAAATAAAGTGGACACTGAGACAAGATTCATACTATTGAGCTTACCGTTTATATTCTCTTGCTAGAAGTCTTGCCTAACTGCAGCCATGCCACATTTAGTACATTCATGTTGAGTACAAAATCCAAGACATTAAATCTCTGTGCAAACTGTAGTGTTGTCAGATGTTTTCTCACTTTTATTTTATAAAAAGAAAACCAAAGAAAAAACAGAGCTACTCTACTAGTCCTATGTCTAGGACCGCTTTACAGGACAAAAACTGAAATGAAATCTCCCAAAATTCAGGGCTGTGAATAAAGGCAGTAAGTCAGAGGCTCTCCCCAAAACTGTCTGGAAAGAAGCTGAACATCAGAAACATTTTGGCATTGGTCAGCCTTTCAGTAAATTGCTAATAAAACCAGGGAAGTTCTGAGATCTCCACTTAAGAGCTTTGATTCTAGTGAGTTGTATCAATAAACAATTACAACTGTATTGTTTTATAAAGCTTTGAGAAAAGGAATGCACAATTCTTCTGGCATATAGAAAATTCTATACATTTATACAGTTATCAATTTTCTGGTCTTGTAGCAAAAAGCAGTGATACACAAAAAAATCAAATCTTACCATCATGTATGGCTTTCCACTAAAGGATATGATGTCTACTAAAATAGGCCTTTCTCAAAATTACTCACATTTTGCTTTCCTTCAGAAATACAAAACCAGATTTTTTTTGCCTTCAGCACTTGGAACTTCATATCAATATGCAAACAAGCAAGCAATTAACTGTCTTTCTAAACGAACATACGCTGTACCTGAGAATTTAAATTACTTGAACTTCTAAAAGAATCTACCCTGAGAGAGAAGAACTCAGCAAAAGGTAGATTTAGAATAAGTTAGGCCACAGTGCAAACATGCTGCAAAGAATGAAAGCAAGTGAACTTAACTATCTGCACTGACTCTTGAAACAAAAGGGCATTTTGAGTTAATATTTATTATATATTGGGTTAACTAATTTATGGCAACACTATTATGATAAACAAAGCCTATTTTACTGTTATTTGTTTCCTTAATAAAAAAGTATGTTAATGGCTTTGTCTTTTTATAACCAAATCTTTTTCTATTAATCAGTGCTAGGTTATTGGGGTCCACAGAGCTGATTACACAAGATGGCTTTTCTTGCATTTGTTTATAAAAGACACATGCTAAAATCTACTATCCTGGTGCAAACATCTACAGAACCCTGCCTGTGACCCTGGAAGACAATCTAAACTTGCTGCTGGTTGTTCGTACCAATCATTTGATAAAAACACATTATATAAGAAGGGGCAAACGTTGAATAGAAGTAAAATGCCACAAATGAATTATATATTCCATTAAAGGTGCTATTTGGGAGAATTTTTGAAGGCTGAGCCTTCTGTTCATTGCCTGGGGGAACCCCCACATCGAACTGCAAGTTAAAGCATTTACGGCTGGGAGGAAAAACAGAAGGTAAAGTTTCTTTCAAGTTTTTAAAGCTAGGAGCTGGATTTTCCAGAGTGGACCCATTGCTGATCCACTAAACACACCCTGTCAAAGGATACTTTGACATACTTTCTATTTAAGACTGCCTCAAAAGCAGATGAGAACAACTACACAATTTTTTGTTCAGATGGTAATAAATAAATTACATGCACACATTTCAGAGTACATAAGCACTACACACAGCAGAGAAAGTACACGTATCCACATGTGAGATTTTTCATTAGCTTAAGTCTTGCAAACAAAGCAATAGTAATCCAAATGCAGTATTCTACACATATCAGAATACTCCAAAGAAATGAACAAAACCTTGTACACAATGCTCAAACAGTGCAGAGACACCTCTGAGTGATCCATGCTAGAGCACAAAGGCATAGCACTTCCTATACATTAGACTTTAGACCATTATGTGGATCAAACTTTCAGTATCACAATTCCAGAAACTTTCCTGATTTAAACCAAATTAAAAATAAAATGATCTCAAATGCCTTACTACTACAAGATTAAAATCAGTGTGTTGAGATCCCAAGGAATTACTGCATCAACGTCCCCATGAGGGTTTCAGCAATGCAGAAAGTATCTCTGCGAGTTATTACCAACTACGTGAAAATGAACATGAACAATTTCATCCTATTCTTTAAATTTACATAGACACATAGATACTATTTTTTAATTCACCAGAAGTCTCAAAACATATTTGTTTCCTTTAAACTACAGGAGCAAAGCAAATTTTCCTACCTATATTACAAAATACAATTTTCTACTTATTCAAAACTACTGAAACTATAAAGCAATCATGAAGTTTATTTGCTGTTTCTTGTTACAGTGCAATAAGGGTGATGGAATTTTTACTTGGTGTTTTAAAGACTATTTTAAAATCAATTCTGCTGCACTTGGATTTTCCAGGTGCTAAAATGAGATGTTCTGTAAAAGGGTCAGAGATAGCAGAAGTGAACTGACGTAGATAAAAGATTGCAGAAAGAAAGTGTGCTTTGTGAAACTTGTCTGAGCTTTGCACACTTTGCCATGTTAGAAGCTTTAAGGCCAACAAACACAAACCACTTCAGGTTTTCTCTCTTAAACAGAGGGAAAGAATAAGCTGTTTTTTTTTGTTTGTTTTTTGTTTTTTTTTAGGCAAGACAACGGGGTGTGCAAGAGAAAGCATGACTTCTTTGTCTTCCTCTCACCAAATTCCCCCCTACCCCCCCCCCCCCCCCCCAGTATAAGTGGTAAAAACTGGCTGTAGACTGCAAAAGAAATACAGCAAGCAGTATAACCAGACGTTTCAGTTCTTCATTCTGGCCAGACAGGCTCCCTGTCCCTCCCTTAATGGGCTCATTAGTGTAATCTGAGTCTACTTTTTGTGCCTGTCTAATTTTCTAGAGCCTCAGCTGCTGTTCTGAAAAATCAATACAGGCTGGAGGTGATCGGTAAAACCTGGCTTGGATTGAAATGATACTGAGGCAAAATTCACAGATCTGTTCTAACCAATGCTTATACAGCTTTATGCAAACAATCTGAAAAAGGATAACCGCATCAACGCACATCATAGCAGAAATGTATGGAAATACATTCTTATTAAAAAAGAATTTAACACCTCCAGTATATTACTGAACTTTTGTTAGAATCAGAAAAAAATATTTACTCATGACATCTGTTTAAAACCTTCTGAAGCAATTAAGCATAAGTAAAATTGAGATGAGGGTTCAATGTCAATTATGCAATTAAACAGCCTAGAATGCAGTGCTGTGATGCTACAGAAGATCTTTAGGCTGTCAAACACATTGGCAAAGTTCACTGTATACATCCCAGTGAATGGGACAGCATGAGAAGGAATGAAAAAAACAAGCTAGATGGCTTAATACCATGACGGGAAACCACAGAAGAGAGACCAAGATTCCAGAGCTTGAATTTTCCGAAGGATTCGTCTTCCCTCAACCCCCTTTCCCACTTGACTTTCTATTTAACCTGACTTTTCAGTGTTGGACAGATTGACACTGAAGCTTACTGTTATATACCTGCCAGATGGGTTTCACATAAAACTTCCGTCGCTACAGAAAACCATACAAATCCTATACAACTGAAGGCTTTGAAGCTGGAAACATGTCTCATGTTTTAATTTACTTTTCTTATTTACTTTTCCTTTTGAAAAGCTATTCCTGTCTTCTGGTCCCTATATAAGCAGCAATTACGGTCAACACAAAACAAGCTTAAGTTATTTTAAAACAAAACCCCAAAGTTATGGTACCCCAGAGCCTGCAGAGGAAAGGATAAATAAACAAATAGATATGGCAGTATTCTCTAAAATGAAACAACATAACCTGTTGGATGAAAAAGGAAATGCAAATCTGAGAAAGTAATTTAGTAATTTGATTTTACAATTATTTGCCTGTCATTGAAAATATTTTGTTCTTCACACTTAAATAAAGGGTTTCAAAGCCAAGGATGCAATAACTGATATCAGCTGCCAACTGATGTATGAAGTAGAGGCGGTAATCAAAGACATAGTGCACTGAGAGGTTGATAAATACTGAAATACTTATAGTTATTAATGAAGCATTAACGTCAATCAGCAAACCAGGGAACTCTATTTTGCAACCAATATATATGGCTCAAAGTCTAAGTTAAAGATGTTCCTTCTGCGGGTAAAAAGAAAAAAAACTTTCACCTATTAACTATAAAAGATTCCTGATGGGTAATGATAAAAGCATTATTTCTATGAGCTATTTCATCAAAAGCTGCAAGCAATGATAAATGCAGTGTTCCTGTGTAATTCATTCTTCTGGTCACTGACAAAAAAAAAATTCACTTCATAGTCTTTTGAAAATATCCATATTTTCCCAAACATGCCTCACCCCTGTAATTTAATGACTGCAAACTAAGGAGAAAAAGTTAATTGTTTTACTGACCTGAAACTTGATAATTTATGAAAACAAAAAAAATATTTGCAATCATTGCATTAGATGCATATAAAAAATTCACTTAGTTTACACTGCATTATCAGAGTATGACATTTGCTGGAAGAGAAAAGCCACAGAAAAAGTGTCTGTCAATCATATTTAGTCAGAAATCACAACCAATTTGCCTGGAGTTACCTGTTTTTCACCTGACTTGAAACCAGAGGTTCACAACCCTTCTAAATGAGCACACTTGGGCACTTAGCATCATTCTACGAATCATTTGTTTGTACAAGATTTTAGATAAACTGATGAAAGCCATAATTCGGCATTGTGAACCACCCAAAGAAAAGTAAGACTAGCCTGGTCAAAGCGCTCATCCCAGCCATCAATGGAAAAATAAAGTAAAAATGTGATGAGGTCAGCAATAACTCACGGCAGATGACTCCATGCAAGAACCCAGAACGAGGTAACAGCTTTAAATGAACAGTTTCTATGCATATGCTGAAAATTGGCAGAAAGCAGCCATTATACTGCACAACCACAATATAATTATAACTGAACTGTAAGACATTCATTAAATACATTTATTAAAAAAACCAAACAAACAATACAGAGCACAGGGTTTCATTTTTTGTTTGGTTTTTGATATTTTTTTTAGTGTAATTCACCGCCTTTTCTTTCAGACTAAAAGAAAGCAGCTATTTCAGACCAGACCACCAGATCCACTGTACTTTATCAGCTCTGTGGAATGACACTCATTTGCAAAATCTTCCATGTTCCTTCCTCCCCAGTCATACAGTAGGAATAAATAATTTAATGAAGTACTCATCAAGAGAAAGGAATAGTCTATTAGTCTGTGCCTGCATTCTTTTCCCCTCACTTCCTTGAATCTTTTAGATGTGTATACATTATAGCTTAGCAAAATAACATGACTATGAACTTAAGAAAAAAAGCTTCCAAGTATCTTTAAATTCATTCTGGGCATTCTATAATCATACGTAAAGAATCAGTATGAACAGGATGTTACAACTTTTGGGAAAGTACCAGAAAAATCACACTACAGAAGAAACTGGAAGGCATAAAAAACCACCCCAAACAATGCTAAGTATCACTCTTAGAAAATCAATTACATTTTTCAATCCCCATAATTAAATGTTCATCTGCTTCCAGAAGACACTTAAAAGCACACAATCCTCACTTGCCAGTAAACACATCTACATCTCTTAAATTACTTACGAAGGACAAGATAGTCATTTGACCCATTCCTCCAAAAGTGGGAGGGCTGCACCTCACAATTATTAGCCAGTTCTTTATGTCGTAGGGCCACTGGCCCATTTGGCCCAACATTGAACTAAAGAAATCCAGAAAAAGTATGTAAAGTCTAATGCTGCAGAAAGCGCATAAAAAAGATCTAGCTCACATCAATGTAGAAAAGCAGTAGAAAGGATGAAAAGCACAAAGTCAGGGTAATTTCAGTTCTGTCTGATCACAGACAGAGCTTCTCGAAAAAGGGAGTATCTGAAGACTTTATTGAAAGAAAAGGGAAAAATCTTTATTGAAGAAAAGGGGGAAATCTGAAGACTTTAATGAACTTCCCACTCAGTTTTGTAACTCCTTGCCAAATTCTTATGCCTAAATAGAAAAGCACTATGATGGATTAGTAATAAAATAACACACATACTTTGCTAGTGATTGTATATTGTCACAAATACAGCATCTGCTTAGTGCAGCAAAACCTCTGGAAGTCACTCCTTTATTCCATTTCATCATGATGAAATACATTACCACTGCATGGAAGGACAGAATTCTGCTTGAGTTCAGCAAAAGGACTACGGCGCAACAAGATGAAAAGAAAACATGCCTCCAGGGATCGGGAGACGGAAGGAGAGTGCCGGAAAGAATTACAAAATAAGTGATTATGGTTATTTCATGAACCAGACAAATGGACTTTCATTCAATTCAATACATCTAATTATCAAAATTATCTTTTTTAAGCCGCAGAACTGCTACAAAATATCTTTAAATATCATCTCTGAAAGTCATTAAATATCAACTATGAGTATCTACACCATCAAAGCTTTGATCACATCTACACAATAGCTATCATCTTACAAAACAAAAAAATAATGACTCGTATATTCATACATCACTTGAAAGAAATACCATTGATTTAAGTTTCTAAGAATATAAAGATCTACAAAATTCACACCTCTGATTGCTTTTACTTAATTTTATATTTTTCAGTTCCTTCCAGGTGTCACTAATACTGAAATATCTTTTCCCAGCTGAAGCTGAGGGTCATGTTATCAATGAAGTGCTGGGTCACAATTGAGAAATTTGAGAGTAAACTGAGTTTTTGCTTTTTATAAAAAGTGATACAATTTTTATTAACTTGTGAAACTAGAGTAAATCCTTCTAAAAAATGACACCAGTTACACACAAGCAAAAAAAAAAAATCTAGGAGTTACAAATATCAAATTTAAATTAAACAATATATTTCTCTTTAAAAATGTGGTATAAAAGACGAAGCTTATTATTTCCTAAATGACCCTAGTGGCTTACCTATTGTTAACTGGGACAGAGTTAACTTTCTTCCTAGCAGCTGGTATGGTGCCCTGCTTTGGATTTAGGGTGAGAATAGTGTTGCTAATGCACCAGCGTTTCAGTCCGCACTAAGTGAAGGACTTTGCTTTATATCACGCTGTCCTGCCAGTGAGGAGGCTGAGGGAGCACAAAGAGCTGGAAGGGGACACAACCAGGACACTGACCCAAACTGACTGAAAGGGCATCCCATACCTTACGGTGACAAAGCCAGAAACAAAACTGGCAGAGCTGGCCAAGGTGCTAGGAGCTGCTTTTGCTCAGGGAGTATCCGCACATCCATTGGCTGATGGTGAGCAATTGCACTGTGCATCACTTGTTTGTTGGCTCTTATTCTTTCTTTTCCTTCCTTCCTCCCCCCACCCACGCCTTTTTTTCTTATTATCTTTACGCCAACCTATGAGTAGTAGTTATTTTTACACTTCTATCATTCTTCAATTCTCTCCTCCATCCCACTGTGGAGAGGAATTAGCAAACACCTGTGTGGTGCTCAGCAACCTGCCAGCTTAACCACAAACACACCAGCAGACCTAAACTTGAATTTTAGGAAACACTGCATGATAAAAACCAGCATACAAATCCCTAGAAAAAAAAGATGGAAACAGCATGGTCATTTCAAACACAAAAGCTCCTGAAAAGAAAACACAGCTCTCATGAGCTCACTGCATTGCAACATCCCAGAGAAACCCATTTGTTCACGCAAAACTAACACAGTGGTTCATTACTTCATGTAGCTACAGCCTTTGAAATCTCATGCCCAGGCTACATAAGAAATGCAGCCTGTGTTAACCAAGAACTCTGAATCCAGCAGGCTGCAGGCAGAGGTGAAGCAAACAACTATCTTACGTTCTCCAAGACAGACCCAGAGATCAACAGCATCTCACAAGTCATCACCACCACTGCTCTAACAAAAGCAAACACAAAAGTACTGAAACAGAAAAGACATTCTATTTTTGCTGGGATAGAGAGAAGAAAAGTAGTTCAAACCATTAAAATTGCTGTCTCCTAACAAGTAAATGGTCATGTTCCTGGACCAGTTCCTTCTGACTGCACTGAACTTGTGATCTCTTAATAAATATCTGTCAGGTTGTGATGGATTGGCAAGGAAGCCAGTCACTTACATGGGCCCTTAAAATGAGGTAACTCTAAACATGAAGTTCCTTCTTCCCCACCATTCCTCCCTATGTCCATACATACCTAAGCAATGAGTCTACATAAGATTTTCATCATATGGATCACCTCACTGACTGTCTTCACTCTCTGCTTCCTCTTTCAGCTGACCTGTAAATATTTAAAGGTAACCAAGACAAGAAGTGTCTAACTAGGAATTTCAGCTCTGGAATAATGACTCTATCCTTCACCCTGACTAACAAGTTAGGAAGACAAAAAAATTTAAAACATCTTGTACATCAGAAAACAAATCCACTTAAACTTGCAGCATATGAGAGTTTTACAACAGAATGTTGTAAAGCATTTATACATGTTGCAGCTACACAATATGTGGTGTTTTCCACTGCCTCTGTTAATTGGACTATATACACATTTAAAATTCTGAAGATACTGTATGTCTCCAAATCACTCAATTTATTTCAATTCTTTTGAGTCTAGACCTTGCCGAAAAGAGAACTTCTAGCTAGAAGTGAGATGAAGACAGAGGAGCTGAGCAGGATCAGCACAATGTCATTTGCTGGCCTCAAGGCCAAGGAAACGTATAGTTCCCGGGCACTCAGTACCAGGGAAGCCACAGATGTATTTAGGGCAAATAAGCCTAACTCCCTAGCAGGTGGCTGACCTCCAAGTCAAACATTTCCTCACTGGCTGGCCAGAATCCCAGAAGATAGATTTCTGACTATTATAATGGGCTTGCATGCTACTTAGAGCCAGACAGCCAACAAGTGTACACATGCTAATGAAGCTTTTGGGTCTAGAAACAAAAAGCTCCTTCCTGGCTGCTATCTGATCAAATATCAAACATTCCTTCTGCACACATGGCTAACTGTCACCCCATGAGTTGCACAATGCTGTCTAGCCCAGGAAAGCAGGCATCAACAAGTACACGCAGCAGCATGTAAGTGAAGAGGAAGAGGTGGAGACACAGGGATGGCTGTGAGAAGAGAATGAGGGGTAAGATGCTCTAGAATTGCTAATGCAAAGAAGAAAAGCCCTGTATAGGCAGTAGGAAGGAGAGGATACAGTCTTACAGAACCTGCCAAAGCCTATCTGCTGATACAGAAATTATTTACACACAGGAAAAATACTTAGGCAAAACGTTTCCCAAGAATGCTGTAAATACTCCAAGAGATGCATCATACATTTGGGAAATTTGGAGATATATGTACGAACACAGTCAGATTTCAAATGGCATACTTAAAGCACACAATAAAAAACTCTGCAACTGCACTGTAGGACATAAATCAGTACCTGAAACAGCACAGAATTACTACCACCTTAGAATGAGATCTAAGTGGGTTTCAAAATTCAGTCTATTTTTTTTTTTCTCCTCAATACTTTCTCAATTTTATTATGTACTCACTTCCATCCCAAGACCATCTGTACGGTAAATTAGAGTTGTTCAGACAGAAAGCCAAATGGTGAATCAAATGCAGATGGCTTGCCTTGTTATTTCCAGGAACTCAGGCATCAAGACTTGGCGGTCTCTTAAGGAGTACCCACAGGAAAGGCAAAAGCTCCCAGAAATTACATGCTGCTGTGGGTGCATTATCAACAGCATCGGATATTTGTCCAGGCAAGGATGTCAGGCAGCAGCTCCAGTTCCTGTACCCATACTGCCCCACCCAGGGGCATTACCTACCCCTGCATGCAGAGAATTGCTCCCAGTGAATATGTATCCAGCACACTCGCAGAAGCAGACATCACTGCGAGGGCACAAAGGGATGCTTTGTGCCTCTCCACAAGTCAGATCAGTCTCTCTGAGAAATTTTTAATAAGAATTTTATATCCAAAAGTTCAGGGTAACATTCCAAAAGCATCTTCTTCAAAAGACACTGCTTCAGGCTAACAAAAAAATAAAATAGATCTACATGTCAATAACCTCAACAACAGAATGATAAGCCAAGAGGATCAACTAAACGTGTAGATGAACAAGGCACTGACATTTAAAATTTGTCAGAAATATGTTACACAAGTGCATTTACTTCAAGAGATTTTGTTGCTTTTCCCTTATTTAACTTGTTGAACTCCAGGCAACAAAACTTCATTCATTCACTAAGTCCAATTTGGACAGAATTTCTGTTGAAATAACTGTACTAAGCTTATCAAAATACATTCAAACTTCTGTCGGTTTTGTTTTTGTTTTTTTTTTTCCAGAATGCAACAACAATATGCAAGACGGTTTAGCTTTTCACTTAAACTTCTGAATTGCTGTTCAATTTCTACAGTGGAATTCTCCCAAGATTTTAAGATACGATATTGAACTTATTACATAGCACGAGAATGTGCAACCTACAGTTAGAAATGCAAGAAAGAGTTTATCTCCTACCTGGAAATAAAATAGTTAACAGTGATAAAAGCCTTAACAACAGAAGCCAGATAATTAATGGAAATTTACTCCTGGACTCGAGTGGTTGTGGCTGGCTGAAACATTCAACAATAAGAATGACTCAACTCTCCCTAAGGAGCATGACATCTCTGATTATTATTGATAAATATGGTCTTGTCCTGGGCTGAGCTTACAATTTACTTCAACAGAAGAGAAAAATCTTTTTGAAAATTAAATTATACCAGCCTCCACTCTGTGCATTCTGCATTGTATGCACGTATGCACTCCCAAAGGACATGCTGTATTACTAGGCATCCAACTCAATGTCCCAATAAAAAAAATAAAGGAGGCCACGTGTGCTTAAAGGATTGGGCCCAGGCATATGATGCTTCTTTGCATTGGAATAAAGTGGAATGTCTTGTCCATGTTATCACTGCTTATTAGTAGTAATGGTGTATTATTAATAAATGCTTATGTGAAAAAGAGTGTCATATTTACCATCTTTTCAACACTACATCAAAGATTCCTCTTTCCTTCAAACAAAATAAATGAGTATTAAAATAAAATACTGAAGAAAAAAATGTCCATATCAATACTGTACTGGAAATAAAGCCTGAGATTAACAAAATCCATTAAGAAGCCCAGTAATTTGTTCACGTCCCATACTATTTATCTACACTTTGCATTTCTTTTAATGAGAGTAATTAAAAATCAATACATTCCACCAATTTCCACTTCTTTCTGCTGAACTTCAGCTGCAAACACTAAATTATGTTTTGAGAACAAAAAGGGAAACTCCGGCTTTTGTGTTTCTTAGGAATCATATGAAAGTATCTATGAATGCATTAGCCTCACTCAAATCTTGCATTTTCATAAACTGACATTCATACAGACTTAAGTATATATCTTCATAAGATCATTAGGTCCACTTAAAAAAAAAATGTAAGAAAAAAATAAAAACAAGAGCCTAGATGAAATTATCTTCTTAAATCCCTAACATATGTAGGTGAAAGAGACAGAGTGCAGCTGCAATGACCTGAAACTACTCTGCCTGACTGACAACCAGCCTGGTGCTGGGCAAACCGGGCAGCACCAAGTGCCTGCCTCCACCTGCCCCAAGGCTCCATGCATGATGCTATGGCTGGGCTCTGCCTCCTCACCATGACACACCCTTTCCCATCAGGACCACCAAGGAGCCCTGAAGCCCAACACACAGGATGATTACTTTCTATTTGTGTCCAACAGCTTATTGAACAACAATGCAACTGACCAGATCCTAATAAAAAGATCTTCAGTCCAGACAGAAGCGAGAGGACATTTGCCACCCAGTACTGACATAAAAATGGCAATATCAAAATTGCCTTTCATTCTCTATGAAAACCCACACCATACTAGTGCTGGCTTGCTATATATCAGATGATAAACACATCATTACATTAATTCATCTTCAAAGTATTAAAGTGTGTTTATTTTCTTTATTTTCCTAACTCTCATGCATATGTATTTGCTCCAAACATGCTTCACTGGAATAAAAACCACAATTTTCACTTCCACTACTGAACTTCACTTTTTCCACTGCCCCCAAATTAGAAGTGTTTTTAATGCATACCAGAAACAAGACATGCTAATAAAAAAAGACACATTATATACGTAGGTATACATATGTAGGGGAGAAGTGTACTGATACTTATTTTCTGGAGGAAATTCTTTCCCCTACATGACTTTTCACTGAACAATCACATGCTTTAATACAAGGGCTGTTCCCATGTTCATTTGCTTAACAAGACACTATGAGGTCCAACCAGTACCCTTTGTGTGGAAAGCACGGAGCATTTCTGCACCACCACCACTTCTACAGAAAGAAAGCCACCTTGCTCCCTCTGAAGCACAAGATGGGATGCCAAAAGTTTAGAGTTAAGGTAACACGGTGCCTAAGAGCAAGGAATGCATCAGGTTCTGATTTACCATGTGAACTCCCCCCAGTAAGGCTGCTAGATGTGGCAACACGTTGTTGCTCTTTGTATCTATTCCTGTTGTTCTCTGTCCGCCATGCACTTCTTCGATCTTCCCACAAATGTGGCCACTACTGCTTAGCAACCAGGGGAACATGACAGCAGACAGCAAAATCCTCTCCCCATAGCTCACCCTGTTCCATCTCCACATCATAAAGTATCTTTCATAGCCAATTAAGAGGAATGCATGTTGTGTGGCCACAGAGAGACTGAGTGGGACCTCAGGGGTGGCATGGGCTGAGCTGGGGTCTCTGCTAGGTGCATGCATGGAGAGCAAATTCAACAAACTGATGACTGAAAGACCCCGATATATGTGGGTATAACAGCTCCCCAAAGGCTTATGGCAACTAATATTTGAAAAGAACAGGGAAAAGGAGGAGAAAAAAGGGAGAGAAGTGAAGGAAGAGAAAGAAAGAAGAAAAGAAAGAGCTGAATATCAAGGCGATGGGGAACAGAAGAGCTTTATGCCGCGGCATAAAGCCCTCAGCACTCCAGCCGCCCAAACCGCCAAGACCGGAGGGGAGGGCCAAGAGCTCGCGAGCAGCACCAAGAGAGCAAAGTCCAGACGAAACCCCGCTAAGCAGCCGGGAAAGCAGCTACTCACTCACTTCTCCCATGCCACAGGTAGGTGTTCCTCCTCAGCGCTGCGCGGCCGCTGGCCGCGTCTCGAGCCCTCAGCTCCGCACCGCAGCCCCACGGAGCCCCGCCCGAGGGAAGCACCGCGCCCGCCGCCGCCGCGCCCCCTGGCGGAGGCCAAGGACAGGGCGGGGCCCGAGGAAAGGGCCGGTTCTGCCCAAGGAGGACGGGAGAAGTATCACTGGGGATACTGGGAGACCTCGAAAGCCTCGGGGTGCCGTGAGAAGGGGGCGGCCGTGCCCACCTCAGTCGAGGCACGCGGCGGCCACGGAGGGCGGGAAACCCCGCCCCGCTGCTGGGCGCTGCTCCGGGGCGGGAGGCAGGGGGCGCTCTGCTGGGGGCGGCCCGGGGCGAGGGCGGGCTGCGTGGAGCACAGGAGGTCCTTACAGGCTCCAGGGCGTCTGAAGAGCACTAGGCTCTGAGACCCTAGAGCTCGACTTCTTAAAACGTACATCTATAGCCTATATGCTAGCTACAACCAAACCCACAACAAAACATTTTAACTTATACACCCACCTGGGCTCCGTGGCACTTTCAACGTGAATGACTTATATTTCTGAAGGCCTGCCATGGCCTGTGTGCACTGCACTTACTGCCCCCCTAATGTTCTCAGGAACTCTCTGGAAGACTGCATAGACTACTTAAGGCTGCTGTTTTTTTCTGTGGTCCCAGACAAACTGCTCATGAGCTACATCCACTTGAAGTCACTGGAAGTATCTTAAAATCTCTGCTAGTTCCAAGCACACAAGGGCAACATAACATGGTTTTGATGTCAGAGAGTACAAGTTTTGCATTTAACTTTCACAACAGAGTAATAATCCAGGTAATAGCAATAGCTACCTTCACCTTCTTTGGAAATAGATCTCTTTGGAAATAGCTCTTTGGAGCTACCAAAACACACACCACAAAAGTAAGTTTGAAAACGTTCAGATGTGATCTGCACTCACATTTACTTGCTTCTAATCCATTATGGGCATAAGATAACGGGGAGGAAAGAGGTGCTGCAAGAGTGCTGTACTCTTCACTTTTTACCACTGTAGGATGGATAATGAGTCGTGTTTTTCTCTGGCATACTTGGGCATTTCTCCAGGTTATGCTGGATTTGATACCCACTCCCTAGCCCTGCAGAGCCTCCAACAGAGTCATGTTCGTTTTTGAGGCAGGACAAGCCTGATATTTCATACAGGGATGATTATGGAGTTGGCTAATAGCGGCAGTGCATTTAGAAATTACTGCACTTTATAGAACCAATGCATTTCCTTAGAACATAGAATACTAAAATAAAGTCATTTGTCATATTACATTAAGACAGGACATTTAAAACCTACATGGATGTGGTGTTTTTATACAAGAGAAAGGATTTTAACTGGAATAGCTGATCAGTATGTGACAAACTTTATCTGATGCAAAAAAAACTGTTTCTGGAGAGTGAATTGCAATAGGTAAAGTCGTAGCACCCCCGTGTGTTCAATGTGGGTATAGCTTCATAATCAGTACATTTCTTGGAATCACAGATTATCCAAAGTTGGAAGGGACCCACAAAGATCACTGAATCTCGGTCACACACTTGAGCACCCAAAAATCAAACCATATTACTGATAGCATTGTCCAAAGACTCCCTGGCAGCTCAGGGCCATGCCCACAGCCCTGGGCAGCTGCTCCATGCTCACCACCCTTTGGTGAAGAACCTTTTCCTAACACCCACCCTACCCTCCCCTGGCACAGCTCCATGCCATTCTCTCAGGCCTTGCCTCTGCCACACGGAGCAGAGCTCAGCACTGCCCCTCCGCTTCCTGCAAGGAGCTGCAGCTGCCATGAGGGGTCCGCTCTGCTCCTCTGCTCAGGGATGAACAAACCCAGGGACCTCAGCCACTCCACATGCATTTTACCCTCTAGACTCTTCACCATCTTTGTAGTTATCCTTTGGGTGCACTGTAATAATTTTATCTCTTTCTTATATTGTGGTGCCCAAAACAGCACCCAGTGCTCAAGGTGAGGCTGCGCCAACACAAAGTACTACTGCATTACCACCTAAGAAACAGGGTGTTTAACAGGGATACTTATTAACTTTCTGCAGTACACAGATACACAACAGAAGGTACCCCAACATACATGGATAATGTGTTACCTGGGATCACGTTTTAAACACATCCTTCAGCACTGTGTTGCTTTTAAAATTCCAGTTTTGTCCTTGTAACTACAGACTTCTGATTTCTCTTGATGAATCTCTCTAGGCACAAAGAAGTCCATGTTAGATTTCTCCCTGAATTCCCCATTTAGAAAGAACAAATTAACTCACTGAAGAGTCCTACAAAATATCATTGGACAAGGAGTAGCCTGGAAGTCAAAAGCCCCCATTGTACTACAGAAAGAGAGAACATCACCAAGAGTGAAATTATAGCTTCTCCTAAATATCAAAAAACACCATGTGTAAATCAACAGAAAACAAAGAGAATTTGAAGTTAGCAAAGTAGCAGAAAATATGAATGAAAAGCAAGGCTGTCTATGTTTAAGGGATTTTAATATCTACCAGAACAGCTGGCCCAAGAATTTGCCCCTAAGGATATCAAGTTATTTTTGGGAGAGGTTATACAACAAGCAGATTCTGCTCTGGGGTGTTTATGGCCACTCTTTTAGGGTGAGGAAAGCCCAGATGCCAGCCTAGTTGTCTTGGTAATGTATACCCATAGATGGAGATGGTAATCTGGCAACAGGGGACTCACCTGTTTGCACATACTGCACAGGCAGGTCAAAAAACAGCAGCTCTTACAATGGCCTTCACTTCTTAGTAGGGCGGTCATGACAGTGGAGGTAGGATGAGGCTTCTCTCTAATGTACATGATGAAAAATTGATGGGTGAGAATAGACGTGCATCATATCACACATAGAGAATGTTTAAATTTGCACACCATGCATGCAGTAGAATCACAACAGGAAAGCTTGACTGAGAAGCTCCTTACAAATATACATTTTCATGCATTTTTTTGGAAATAGGTTGTCTTAGCATGAGGCCTTATACTGTTCATGGGATAAGTGAGAATGAGGCAACAAATGAAATAATAATTAAAAAAAAAAATGTTGCAAATTCCTAGGGCTCTATTCACCTGAAGAACAAACTGCAAGCTTTTCAAGTGATAGCATCCAAGGAGTGCACCTAGTTCTCATGTACATATTCAGTGAGTCTTTAGTGGAGAAGAGATCATTTAGTAATGTGGCCAGTGAATATTATTTACTTGACTGTGAGAATAAATTCAACAGACAGCTTCTGGTCCTCCCTTGTTTGCCCCACCTCACATCTCAGCATTGCCAATAAATGAAGGGGCCATTTGTGCTGTTTGTTCTGTCGCTTCCCCTGCAACCTGCACAGTACTCAATCTGAGACTGCACCAACGCAGAGAACCACCAGAGAAACATGGTGATCAAACAGTTTATATCACATCAATCATATGCATGTTGCAGTGCACAACTTGCTTTAGGTCCACTATTAGAGAAGGAAAGCATGGATACAAATGTGCACAGTATAAACATATTGGACCCTTTTGTAACTTACTGTTGGGATCCTACTTTAGCAGGAGGCTTGAACTAAATGATTTCCAGAGGTCCACTCCAATCCCTGCAATTCTGTGATCCTGTGGGGAAGAAATGTCTAGTACCTATCTTGATATAAATGAGTCAAATGAAAGTAATAACCAAATGGAAGCTGCTGTGGTTTGTAACTACACACAGTGTATTTTCTCCAAAACCTAGCAAAGAAAAGTTGACCTTTTCAGTCAGTCTTATCTACTTTCCTACTTAGAGTATATCATCTTAAAGTACAGAAGAGACTTGCACTTTGCCCAAGCCTTCTGCCAAATAATAGTATTACCATACAGTGCATTACTGTTCTAACTTTTCATTCATGGGCATGATAAAAAATGAGAGACTTCATAATAGGCTTCAAAAGGTCTAGTCTCCCGCATCGTATTTCCAACTTGGCATCAGGCCATGTTAAAGTCACAGTGGTTGCATTAATGGACAGTTTCCTCGCAAGGACTGGATAGATGCAAAATGAAAATAATTATCTTCTGTTCTCCAGCAGTCCTTGTTAATGCCAGTCATGAAATACTGCTGTCTAAGGAGCTGCTTCACTGGTGCCTCTGCAGTAAGCCAAGATCAGCATCATTCCCAATGCTTACAAACAGTAAGAAACAATTTTATCATTGGAATTTCTTAATGCATACTTATATTACCTTTCTCTTAGTCAAGAGTGGCCCTTTTCTTCTAAAGTCATGCCATCTCACTTTACTAATTACATTGTTTGATTTTCCTTTCTGGCATTATCTTATCAATCTTCTCCCAGCTTTTCTTTGCAGCGGTTTCTCTTATATGTTAGGATAAATCACTCACATGGCACCCTGCAGCAGAATTGTCATGTGTGTGAACTAATTCTATGACAGTAGTCTAAGAATTCAGCATCAAATTCAATGCAAATTGTTTTTTGATGGTGTTGAGTCAGTATATCCGTGCCAAAAGTTGCAGTATTTAAGTAGTAGTAGTAAAGGCAAAAATGCTATGTCATGAGGTGCTGCTGCTGCAGCCCTACCTACCAAAGGACCAGCTTCAGCTGATTCTGAAGTGCAGTTGCATCAAACTGCGTGCTAATAGTACAAGGTAATGTGTTGCTGGCTCTGCAATTCCTTTGTTCTTCCCAATAGCTTGTGCCATCTGGCTTGTGACTCAGAACTAGGGGACAAGAACTGAGGTGTTAAGACCTTTCAAAGCCTGTTAGTGAACTAGAAAGCAACTAGGAAATAACCAAACTTAAAAATACTGGAAAAGCAAACAGCAGTAAAAAACTGCACATTTAAGACTTTTCCTGCAGAACAGCCCATTCAAGTTTAAGCAAAAACAAACTGATAAATATACAAAGATATTAAGAAGAAACATATGAAATGTCTCATTAAGCTGCCTTGTCTCTGCACTTAGAAGATACACAGAAAAGAGTGCTTCAAGACAAAGAAATGTACAGTGGGTAATGAATTAAGGGAATTAATTTGCTGCTTCCTCCTCACCTTCTTTCAACATTCCATTAACCATGTTTTCTCTCCAGTAACGTTGTACTGAAATGTGCATGTGAAGAAATCTCTGCATTTCCACATATAACAAATGCTGTTACACCTGTGGGTGTGGAATATTAAAAGATTGGGAAGTTGAACATAGGTGAAAAATGTTACGAGTGTTTAAAATTGTTGTAAAAAAGCACTTCTCATTAGAAAGAAAAAAAATCCATTCTTAATAATAAATATGTAATTAGTAAGAAATAATAAAAGCATTTCTTATCACAAAATCATTTACCTACACCTCTGTTTCAAAACCACATCAGTGCAAGCTGTTAGCTCAGTTTCCAATCCTAAAATACATACAGTAGAAAAGTCAGATCCACTTTACATATGTGAAATCTATACCTGTATTCTGACTTAAACCTTAGATAATTTTTACTGAATTAATATTGAAGATAAATGTGAACAGAGATTATCCCTTTCCCCCCCCCCAAAAAAAAACCCAAAACAAACAAACAAGCAAAAAACCCACAAGCATTTCCTCAACTATTCTAAATCCCTTTTACCCACAAGTTGATTAAGTTTTCTCTCCATTATTTCTAATATTTGCACAATTTCTGTCTTTAACTGAGAGAGAAATCCAATTGTTGCTGTAGTTCATTGTCAACTTGCCCTGAAAAAAGGATTTCATGGGAGTGTATGATGTAGAAAGTGAGCTCTTATTTCAGAGGAAGTATCTGCTTTTCAAATTGCATGTTTTATTAACTTTATCTTGCTGAAGTTTATTCAAAGTCCACTTATACTGATTTGTAAAGAAAATCAGGTCTATGTAGTTTATTCAAAAGCTAAAAAACCTTAACAAGACTTCATAGCCACAGTCTCCATTAGAGGGCACCCTTATCTAAGCCATTTTTGTGCTGGTAAATCAAGCTTAAATTAAAGCATACTTTTACTGTATATTGATGTTTTCGCAAGACAATTTAGTTTGTTGAGATTTCCTCAGAACCTAAAGGATCACCAAAATTAAAAAGCTTTTTAAGTTTTGTATAGTAAAATATGTTTATTTAGCGAAGACAGATTTGTTAGCAAGAAATGCAGTTTAGCTAACGCATCTTGAAGTATAAGAAATGTTTTCTCCTTTATTTTTTTATTCAAATACATCCTATATCCTGTCTTATCATAGTAAAGTTGGGTTTTCTAATTTTGCTGTTAGGGAGCTAGTGATTGTTAGCTACCACATCTAGTTCAATTACTACTGTTGCTCAGAGCTAACATTTGCGTGGAAATACGACTATAAACAGCAGATAAAATTGTTTAATTCATGAATTGTCAATTTAAATTGCCATAAAATGTCTAGCCATTTGGTAAGGTGCCTAGAAGGAAGAATCCCATTTTAAATATTAGAAATGTACTTACAATACACTATTATTAAATCATTAGTATCTGATACCAAAAAGTACTGTTCTACCACAAAATTTTCACTCAACTGCTCCTCACATTCTGACAACCTAAACATTCCCCATTTACATGGGATTTGCTTTGGTTCCCACCTTCTCTATTAGTCTTTACATTCTAGATTTCTCTCTCTTTCTCTCTCTCCTTTTTTTTTTTTTTAAGGGTGCTGATACAGATGAATGGACTGATAGAGTACTTGCTTGAAAAGCGTTAAGACACTGGTTTTGACTGTCTCTTAGCCAGGATGAATACTGCTGGTTTCTTAATTTAAACCGTGAGTGTCTTTCTGGAAAACCATGGTTTGGAGTAGGAAACTGACATTTAGGGTGAGAAATATTTGTCTCTGGAGATCTGCACATGTTAGTCTTTTTAAAGGCATTCCGTATTTGTGAACAACCATTGAAATTTTGTAGCTGTAACTGCTCAGCAGTTTTTCAAAGCAGACTGTAGATCTCATTCCCCATGCAATATAAGGCCTGATTTCAAGAACCTATGCTGGAAAATTTCTTCTTGAGGACTTTTTTCAGTGATCTTAAATACAATGGTACGTGCAAGATCTCCCAAGCAGGCAGAATGCAAATCTACCAACAGATCTACCAGATAAGACTTGGAATGGAGGAAAAATCCCCAGTCTCTGCTGAAAACAGTATAATAACTTAGTGGCTCTGATTAACAGTATAACCATCAGTTTTGTCACAGTGGCCTCAGAAGATAAGATTAAAAAGTTTTTTTGTAAATGATATGATTTAGCATCACATTTTGATTAGGAAAGTTCCTCTTTTTCTTCACACCCCCCCCCCCCCCCCCCCCCCCCCCCCCCATGCAATTCAGCCTGAGTAACATTCACTGTCCACTTAAACAAAGTGAATCATCTG
Source organism: Gallus gallus (assembly GCF_016699485.2). Classification (NCBI taxonomy): domain Eukaryota; kingdom Metazoa; phylum Chordata; class Aves; order Galliformes; family Phasianidae; genus Gallus; species Gallus gallus. Next base: position 19,098,878 of record NC_052538.1, on the reverse strand, counting down.
ATGATGGACACGGATATACTAAGTTAAATTGTCTATGCAGCTGTTTAAACAATGAAGGCCTACAAGTGACTGCTTGAGCCATTCCTGGTAGTAGTACTGCACTCTGAACCAAACTAAGTAGGAAAGAAATTGTTTCATAGAATCATAGAATGGTTGTTTCTTTCACAGGCTTCTCCTGAAACATGCATACTGAGCCAGAGCTACAGTGTGGGTACCTCTGTAAATATGGTTTGTAGATAAATTACTAAAAAGTAGACAGATCTACTTGAAAAGTAAAAAATGAAAAGACACAAAATAGTAACATCGTTAACAAGCCCACTAGATTTTACCCTGCTTGTGTGATATTCTTCTAAAACAGTAATACACAAGGGACTTTTACAATTTTCTTATGACATTTGCAGAGAGAAGAACATCAATAATTTTTGGAGAAAAAAGCTTAACTTTCTGAAAGAGAACATATCCAGAGGTTTTCTGTGGTCATAGAAAGGTCAAGTGATTGGATGATGAGTTGTTAGAATTTCATATAAAATCACTTACAGTTTACATTTTAATATAACTTTTTCTATGCATACATAAATGAATCAAAAGATTCTTAAAGCATAAAGAACAGAATTATGAAAAAATTCAGCACAAATTTCTCAGCATTTTCAATATATTGAACTTCATCCTGGAAATTCTAGATGTCATTTCTGAACTTTCTCTTTACTGGTGTATTTTTAAAGCCAACTTCTGACTAACTTTATTACCTGGTGATTAGGTTGAAATATCTTATGGAGTAAGGCTACTAAAGAAGCTATTATCCGCCTTTCTCCCACAGTAATTTTTCCATTATGCCTCACATAGCAGGGATACTTCTGTCACATCTCTTGATGTGTAATGAAATAGCCTGGGAATCTTGTGAGAGAAGAAAGATTATATGAAGACCAGTCTTCTTTTTTAAGATCGGGACTAAGCCCAGACAGTATAGAAAATAGCCTCTGTATTAAATTTTGCAATGTATTATTACAATTAACAGCACACATTCTTGAAAACAACTCAGAAAAAGATGCTTGTTTTACTGCCTTCATATTCCTCTCAGGCTCCAACAACATAGAATTCGTTCCTCTACTCTCCAATTTAAATGATGACCCTCCATTATCACAGAGTTTTGCAAATATTCTTGCATATGTGCAAGCTGAACAATACTGTTTCTCTGTGAGAATTAATTTTAAAATAATAATGAAACAGCATTCTATAAAAAGAGATATATTCTCTTGATTTGTTCCACTGTCACGAAATGTCTGACTACATGGAAAAAAAAAAAAAGGCACAGTTTGTCAAATTGCTTTCCTGTTTCAAAAACTGCAATTGTTATTCTTTCTGATTACTACAATACCATATCTTTGCTTTTAATCCACAGGAGTTGTCTATGGTTTAGGTATAAAGACAATAAATGGGCATGATGTAATTAACTTTCTGCAGCAGCTTTGAAAATGTTCACTATTTGAGTAACATTTTTTTTAGATTAAGTAATATGCAGTACAAATTAAAATCTCTAATATTCACCTGAAAAATACCAAAGTTATTTCCTACAAAACATTAATTTTTTCTTGTTTTTTTGTCTATGAGTTGAATTCACTAAAACACAGTACAATCTTATGTAACAAAACCTAAAGAGAATACTGACAATTTATAGTTTGAAATTAAATAGTTTGAAAATACGTATAATTGTCCAATTATCAACTTGTCTAATGTGAAATAGTAAAATCATTACTTAATGGTGACACAGTGAAATGGAGGTGATATTTGATATATGAAGTACTTCCCAGAATCACAGAATCCTTAGAGTTGGAACGAACCCCTGAAGGCCATCTAGTCCAACCCGCCTGCAATGAACAGGGACACCACAGCTAGGTCAGGCTGCACAGGGCCTTATCCAGCCTCACCTTGAATGGGGCATCAACTGCATCAACCTGTTCCACTGCCTCACCATCCTCATATTGATTGTGTACTTGGTTATGCACTGTAACTTCAAATCTACAAAACCGCACCCAAGGAAGGCTGAAATATTAAGATCCGCAATGAAAATGGAATATAAATATATCACTTACAGTGCCTGTTTAATCAAAGTGTGAGAAACAAATAAATTAATATTGTACAATTTCTTTATCCTCTTACAATCTTTGTCACAATAATGAGATGTAACAAGCTTTAACAGAACTGGTAGGAAATGGGTCAGTTCCAATTCCGTAATTTTCAATCTGTGAAGATTTTATTGAGAGAAAAAAAAAGAAAAAGAAAAATATAGAAGAGGTAAGAAAAAGCCCTTCATAGGCCTTGGCATGAATTAGCATTTTGAGATGTTCTGTAGTATACTGGAATACCGCTATCACCATAGCAGTTGTGAGAATGATAGAAAGCAGAAATAACATTAGGTTGGTTCTTCTTGGACTCTATAAAGAAAATCCAACATGGCATTATGTAGAGAGGAAAAGAAAAAAGAATAGTTAAGAATCAAGAGCATATGATTTTCAAGTAGACAGGATAAAACCTGTAACAATTCAATTATTTTAGGGCTGATTTGCCATTCTGAATCTGTTTACATCAGTCAAAACTTTCAGCCCTGCAGTCTGCTTTCCCATAATGAGCCAAAGCAGATCAAGTGAAACCACTGTGAAATGGGGTAAACTGTGCATCAGAAATCTAACAACTTTTCAGAAGCACACAAAACAGCTGCAATTTGATATGTAAACATAATGGTGCACTACTGACTCACTGTTGCAGAGCAGACAGATGGCAGCAGACAGCCACACATTTGTGAAATGAAGTAGGATTTCAACACTGACCTTCTGAAGCAAAATCCCAAGAGTTACCAAGAAGCCCATACAAGTTTGACAAGGTGTGTCTCAGGATGGTTTCATGACCTACTTTTTTTTTTTTTTTTTTTAAGCGGGATATATGTCTGCATGGAGATTTAAGAAACACTTAAAAATGTAGGCTAGCATATGGTTTAAACATGGTCACATATGTTCTCTAGGGTTATTTTACTTTAGAACCTTTGAGTTTTGATTCTCATACACAGATATCCAATAGCTTCGTTGCACACCTAAAACCGGAATTATATTCATGTCTGAGACCTTCCAAAGAGTACATGAAGAAGTGCTTTTAGGAATATTTCACAAAACTGTCAGTCTTCAGTGGAAAGTCAGCAAGAACTTCCTGCAGAAACTGTTGATGACTCTCACACAAGCAGAAACAATGCTTTATGGCCAAGAAAAGAAAAATAAAATAAAATAAAATAAAATAAAATAAAATAAATTATACATATATATATTCAGGAAGCAGAACCCATATTGTTTAGCTGTTACTTGGGTACACAAGACTATCAGAGTATAAATAATAAAAAAAGAAAATGACAAAATTTAGGTCATTGTCCTCATGTACTAAGGAAATACATCATCGCTTACTTGAAGATTCCTCATTTCATGGCTTCCTATTGGAAAAGTTCACACTGGTACAACCAGACTGGAAAAGTACCTGCAGTGAGGTTTTCCTGGCAGAAGCTGTAAGATTTGAGGGGACTGCAGATTTACAACTCTACAGATTACAGTGGAAATAGTAATCCCGTGTTGTCAAGAGACTGTTACCAGACTGAGGAAGCAGCGAGAACATTACATGAGCTTTACAGACCCAAGGGTATTATTTCTATCTAGTATAGGAAAGGATTCCTGAGAAAAAAATTTTTGCATCTCCCTAGTCCTGGACCAACTTCATTTTTTGGACGGTGCTTCCTGAACAAGAAAGCAAACTGAGAAAATATTACTGTGATCACCAGAAGATGAAAACAAAAATATTTTGAAAGATATCAAGAAGAAAGTTTCCATAAAGAAGGGTGTTTATCAGTCACTCACCATACATAAGGGATAGGTTATGACAGTATGAGTGAAAGCATATCACTAGCACTTTTGTTTCCAGAATCATTTCTTAAAGATATTAAGACGTACTGTTTGATAATTACCTGTATAATAACAGTCAAAACGTTTTGGGCAACTAACAGTCTTGCAAAAAGAATTATTATTAGTGCCCTCAGTGAGGGAAAGACTGGAGAGTTGTCAGACAGCAGAGCATGCAGATGGGCTGTAACTGTTGAGAAGATTTAATTAAAAGTTTGCCTCTCATTCAAAGGCAAAAATAAGGTAGAAAACAATAATAAATCATTATTTTCAGTATTACAATATATATATTACTGGAAATGTCTGTTTGACATTATATATCTGCAAGAAGTTCTTGCTTTTTACTAATAGCATGGTTTCAGGAGGATAAAGCAGGCAAGGTAGAGATGTAGAGAAGCTGATTATATCTCCAGGATTGCAGAGGAGATGCCGTGGGCACACACAGTGGTGAAATAATGTGATAGAACAGAAAGAAATCCTGAGCTGCTAGACCATTAGCTGAATTAGTCATTAAAATCATTCAGTTTGTCCTATTTCTATCAGCATATCAGTTTAAACGAGGGACAGAAAGTCAGGTTTTCTATAACAGAGCCTGAACACTCACAAACGTCCTTTCTTCAATCCAGTTGCACCAACACAGCAGATGTAGTTATAGGCCTCGAGAGAAACAGGTTTTCCTGTGCAATACATGGAATACGGAATTGGTCAAGGTGACACTGTGGATAGAGCTGGAATTCTTTAGCATATATTTGATTAAATTGCATAACATAAGAAGACAATTCCAATGTCATTCCTCTGCTGACTGTTAAATTACTTCTACCAATCAGTCCAATGAATGCTTTGGGTTACATTTGTACTCCTTATTTATATAGTAAGATTTAGAACCATTCTCATAATCCTCCTGTAAATTAATCCCCATTTATGGCCTCATTTTAATTGCATATCTTACCAGATACCTATTTTATATTTAAGAGACCAATCCAAAAATGAACCATCAAGTAAGCAACAGCTCAGAAAGAACACTTCACAGGAGACTATCTTGAAATATATTAGTGAAAAATGGAAAAAGCACATTTTTTTTCATGCTGTAGCTATCATGCTGTAATTCCTGCATGAATGTATTGAAGCAGCTTCTAGATATTTTGTTGTGGAAACTACCCTAATTTACTTATGAAGGCAATGTCACAACAACATCTTTTTAACTTCTTATATTCACCCATACAGACGTGTAAATAATAAAGTACATTTTAAAGCCATTTTGCTGATATTTCAGAGGAGCATAACATTACCTAAGAACTGTACCAAACCCCGAAGCCAGCTCTGCTTGTAAGCTAGTAGACTTTGAAATCTCAGAGGGCTTCCACTGAGTTTGACTGATGAGCACGGCTGTGGTGGCAGTCCCACAGTGGCAGGATACACAAACTGTCTGCTGCATGACAAAGGGAGAGTTGAATTGGATGGGAACATAAACACATCCTGGAAGGTCTGGGTCACCTGCACAGAAATTTAAATGCTCCTCTTTGGCCGATTTTGTCCATATGGCCATTCATAAAAATGTGCATTGTTTATTTAAAGAAATAACACTTTTGTAAAGAAGTAGCATATATATTTACTTATTAAAAAAAAAAAAACCTTTTATCCCACTGGTTATTTTGTGTATTTAAGTATATCTTTCCTACTTCTTATTCTACTAGATGGCATTCCAATATCTTTCTGGCTACACTGAAACGCTGCTGCCAACTTTTCAAATTATCTTAACTGTTGGCTTCTTTCTCTATGGACTCCTGGACAGAGCATTTTGCTCTTGAAACAGTAGAATGAGTCTTTCATCTACATTTATGATGAAGGAAGGGTAGTATAATGTCTTTGTAATCTTTCTGCTTGTTGCAGAAATGCTAATGTGTAAAACACAGGACAATAACTAAACTTAACATGAAAAAAAGACATAATAATTTGGACAGGTACAGCACATTACTGTACAAAGGAAATAGAGTTGAAAGAAGACTGTTTTCCTTCCTTCAGTATAGAGAATCATACATAATATCCTTTTAAAATGGTAGAATCACACAGCGGGTTTCGTTCTTCTGGCTGTGTCAGCATTTCTGGTGCTTCAGCCTAAAAGCTACTTTTACAATGTGTTTAAGAGCTTGAGTGATGAAAACTGTAGACAAATCTGGAGACAGCCTAGCAGCCAAATCTACTTTTCCTCACTGAACTGTCACCAAAAGTATTCTGTCATATTTTACTGCGTATCTCCTTGAGTTTCATATAGTTATACTGGATTACAATTTTCTATCTGCTTTTACAGAGTAAGTTGACATAGTCTGCTCATGGTTTTGGCAACAGTTCAAAAGTTACCTAACATTTTTATGATATATAAAAATACAATTCATATTTTGTGCATGTCTTGACTATTTTTCTGATGAAGTAGATTATTATATAAGAATGCAATAAAAACTACATGGAATGCTTTAAATATTTACAACTGAATGGAGAAGAACTTCCTTTTAAATTCCCAGTATACTTTTTCCCCATCCCAGTTTTATAGGAGAAATAATAATTTCTCCAGGATATTACTTTTCAATCTGCAAAGCATAATCCCCTGGATTTATTTTTTTTTAATAGCTTTACAGCACTATAACATCAGAAATAGAGTAATTACTGTCAGGGACCACTAAGATATTTTAAGTGTTATTCTTAAACTGAAGATACCTATTTTGTACCTTAAAGATTTGCAAAGGAAGAGGAAGAACAGATGCAATGATTTGGAAGTTATTTAATATTCACTTCTGGTATTTTGGCTATCAGCAGGAAATGCTTTCATATTACTAAGGGCATTTCATAGTTCTTCTACAAAAGTGCACAGTTTTGATTTTAAAGATTCAACATATCTGTGAATAGTGGCAATTTAAAATAACCTTTCTGTTCCAATTCATCCATATTAATATCACATCTAGTATTGCATGTGTCTTAACCTTGAAGTAATAGCTGCTGGTAGAAGAACCATATGACATCTGAAGAAAATGTAAAGCCACCAAGGGAATGTTTTTAGGCTCAGGCTTAGGCTGTGCCTTGTAACTATATTTCTTTCAAAAAAGAAAAACACCAGTACTTCCTGCTGCAATCAGCATATATTTTCTATCTTGAATATAATATCCCCTTTGAATTTCATTTTCGTGGGAGTACTATCACCAGGACCTCCCCTAGGTACAGAGAAAACAATAACTTTTTGTATCAAAATTTAATGTATGGCTTTGTACTACTGTAACTCTATATTGTTATGATTAATGACTTACCACTGCATTTTCATAAGAATTGGAACGTTGGTGCATCAGGTAAAATATTGGCTTCATTGAAGTCAGTAAGACTTCCCACTGACTAAAGAAGGTTCTGAATTTCACCCATTGTCCCTTGAATTCACATTTTTCTTGATTATGCATTGTTTTAAGTTTTCAGGAAATAAAATGAAAGGGAAAAAAAACGTATTTTTACTTATTCATATTCTTTTAGACAAACTGTAAACAGCTTTTCTTTCTTAAACATATGTTCCTGTTACAAAGATACCTGGATTTCAAATATCTCAGTCAAAAACATAAGAAGGAAACACACTGAAGTGATACTTTTCTTGTAAGACTTCAGATACAAATACATCTATCTAAGTGTTTCATTAATTATGTATTTATACATAAACATGCATTTTGAATATTTGATTGTGCCATGACCCAATGACTGGAAGTTTAACTACTTTCTGAGACTGTTAATTCTTTGAACACACTACTAGAGATCACAGATAACGCAGTTTTCAATTCTTACATAAATAAGAGTTCAGTCACTTTTTGACTTCTGGTAAATATGGAAATCTAATACTAGGTAAAATTCCTACTAAGAAATACCGAAAGGCATAAGATATATTAACGGGACAGAAATTTCTTCCCTTTGGCCCATGGTGGAGTATTTCAGAGGTCAGCACTGCAGTCAGAAGCAAGTCTGCATGGACAGAGCTGCTACCTCTGACAGTGCTGTTCCTCTTTTCCCTGCCAGCATGGTTGTATTGGTCATTCCACGATAGTGTGGCCACCAAAAAAATAATTAAATATGAAGATGACCTCCACTTTGATTCAACATTACTACTTAATATTATACATCCACGAATGTCCTTTGTATTCTGTTGTTTCTGTACTACTGAATTCTTATGCCCATATTCTCTTCCACTGGATGTACTGGGTTTTAGAGTGATAACTTAGTGTAGCAGTGTCCTGAAGTGAACTGCCACTGTGAAAACTAAATTGCCTAATTATAACAAATGTCACTAAAGATGATACAGCAGATAAAGAAAAACAGAACAGGAACAAGAACAGCAATAATGACCAAAAGAAACAAACAAAGAAACAAAAACAAAGAAAGCCCCACCACACGCAAACCTGTTAGGTACGAGGGAACTGAGTTCATACTTAAAATGTGTGTTTGCACACTACATATTGTAATGGGGTTTTGTGACATTACACTAAACGTATCACTAAAACATTTTAGTATCTTGGCTGGCAGTGGTATAGAATTATCATAGGATGTTATTAATACAGCTATGTAAAATATTACATGGCAATAGTGTCCGAACTGTAGAGTTTATTAGGTTGTGCTTTAACCATCAGTGGAAAAATTAAACACATGCAATTAGCTAAAACTTTGATCCCACAGAGAACAGACAGACTAACCCTAAATTTATTGTACTGTAGAACAAGTGCTCAACAGTATCAGAGCAACCATAAATCCCTGTTGTTCAACTATGCTGAACCTCAGCAGGATTGCTTAACATATCTACAGTTACTGTCCCTTGTGCACCAGTAACAATGTAAAGGTTGCTCCTGTTTTCAGAACAAAGATACTAGAGTCGGGGAGAAGATTTTTACCTCAACAGCAGAATTGTAAGAGGATTCAAATATCTGTTTTTCCAACAAAATGCTGGATTTTTCAAGAGAGAACCATATCAAAAGCGAATATATAATACATATACACACATACAGATCACCTAGAATAGGAAAATATATAAACAGTAATTTTAACTAGAACTGACAGATAGAGTAAATGAGCAGCTGAAATTGTAAAAAGCCATACTAGAACCCTGACAGCAGTCTTACAGAAGATATCCATGGAGGTTTGCAGAATCCTATTTTATGCATTTAGTTGCAAGAAGTATGAACAGAGAGATAAAAAGCTAGCATTTCATCTTCCCTCAAACATGACCAGGGCTAATTGATTTCCAGCCATCAATAAAGCAAAAGACTGATTGAATTGTGACATTCTTCTTGTGGGAGTGAAAAATAAAACAGAAAAGCTTCATCTTTGACCTTGGTCCAAAAGAAACTCTGCCCACATTTTATGTTAAATTAACATGTGATGTCATCTCACTTAAAAATTGGTTATAAACACTATGATTTAGTAACAATAATTTTATTCCAGTTTGATTAGATGTGCTTCAGCTTATTATCATATTCATTAACTACATTCACTATAATAGGAATGTAACACTAATCTATTTGTTTGGATTAATTTTCCACAGTCATACAAACTGGGAAGAAGTTAGGTGCTTTTTCTGTTTCTTTTATAGATATCTAACTTGAGGAAATCAACTTCTGAATCAAAAGAGTTAACCTGAGATTATCTTCCATGCTGTTAACATAGGTAAAAATGATTGAAGTTCCAACAAAGTGCCAGGCTGCTGGTACTTACCATTACTTATCATGATTCACAAATTGATTTTCTGGCCTTACATATCTTTAAACACCAGTTGGGCTTTTAAAATACCATCATTTTTCATAAGCTGATGAGTAAGACTGAGATTTAGAGCCTTCCAGCAAGCATTCCTGCCATGAGCCAATTCTCCAAAGAACACATTTACAATATTAACTTCTCAATGTTGTTTTTCTGCTGTATGTTTGAGAAATATCTTGGGATACCCAGGAGCGTTTTTTTTCCCAGTATTTCTGTATTCACATAAAGATGTAAGTACAAGAGGAGTATGTATCTGCATCACAAATCACGTCAATAACACTGCGTTACATTTTGATTTAGTCAGAATATGAGTAAAACTAATAACATGATAAGTTCCCCTTATCTGATGTTGTGCTTAAGTTTGTCTTGATCTTGAAAATTCAAAAGATAGACTGAAAGTTAAAATAAAGTTACAGAGTAAAGGCAACCCCAGACCCATTTACAAAATCAAGCATGAATCCTAGGCTATTCAAGATTGTATAATGCAAGTATATGTCTGAGGTACCGCATGCTTGCATGAAGGAACACGTGAAGGAGAACCTCATGGACCTGAATATCTTAGCATCTTAAAAGCTTAAGTCAAAAGCCTGTTAGAAAAACAGTACCTTCCCAACCTGAACTAACCACGATCTTACTGGAGGTTTACTCTAAAGGACACTCAAAACAAAGCACTTTATAATTTCAATTATCTTTAACATTTTTCTGTGTTGGAACGAGCAAAATTAGCACAGAAAAGATAAACACAGGATGTTTGGATAACAAGAGTTCTGTAAAACGTACAGAAAAAAAGCTCAAGATCATCAGAATCTTTTTTATGTGTTTGCTCAAATTAGAATTATTTCTAAGCTTGCAAAAAAGGACTTCAAATTTTGAGAAAATTACTTGCTCTTTTCAGAGAACAGACATCTTCTGTAAGCTATCACCACAGGGCTCTTATTAATTCTATTAAAAAACAATTATATAAACAGTTTTTACCGGAACGTGCACTTACAATCCGTTGACCACCACAAGCCGTCCTCTTTCTGTAACTTTTTTCTACTGAAGTCCAGGAATAGCGTTCTTCTTTCAGAGGAATTTTTTCTGTTAAATCACAACCCCAATATCTGAATGAAGGTGATTATTTCATGTCTATTATACACATTTAAATAGACCATGCAGCTGTTTGAAAGTGATCTGGAAAAAAAAAATATTTAGATGTCAATATTGGGAAATAAAGCTTATACATTGTCATGTTATCATCATATGTTCAGTCAGTTTAGAAGTGTTTAGCCATAGCTATATGATATATAGATTCCCTAGAGTTTATGATTTTAAATAGAGGCATCAAATATCTTCTCCACAGTGGGATCACCAAAAGTTCAGATTTGCTGTAACCATTCTTTCAGACAACCCCCACTGCATCAACGCTACTTTACCTCTTTTGGGAAGGTCTCCTCAGCCTAGAAAGCCAGTAATCTTTCATGCCTCTCCTTCTTTTTGTTGTTATAACACACCTAAGTTCAAGCTGTGCAAAGAGTGCTGGCTCTGAGTTGTCACTGTTTGCTTTGAAAACCCTGCCTAAAAACTTTTTCATCAAATGTGTGATGTCAATCCCCAAATCTCTAGTGGTCTCACAAAGTAAGCACTGTTTGGGACTCTTTCAACTTAAAGCTCTATCCTACCTAATAAATGGAATAATTAAGCAGGATATATTGAGCATGCTAGGAAGGTTCTTTACAAAGCATTTGGTCCAAATATATTAGAAGAAAAATTATCCATGTATATCAAACCTACTTACACTATTTTGTTCTGTTTCTTCATGGGTAGCAGGTTGAAGTTTTACAATCTGAAAAGTCAAACTTTCAAGAAAAAAATAAACATATTGTAGGCACTTGTTTCACATCACTTTCTCAGTTATTCTGTATAGTATAAAATAATGTCACTTTATCAAACATTTTGTGTTGCTTCTTAAAGCTCTATCTTGAAAATTTCAAGGACATTTGAGTAGTAAAACACAATGATGAGACAGACATCTGTAAAGCCCCATCATACCAGAAGCAACATTTCCTGCGGCTAGTCTGGGACAGGGCGATTGATCAGATATTCTTTTTCTGCAACCTGCTGTTGAAGTCACAAGCACAGTATTTGCATACTGCATCTGCTTACTCATCCACAGCCAAATTCAGATCTTTTAAAATTCAGAGCAGTCCCATTGGCGTAACAGAGAAAGCTGCCATGGTAATGCAGATCCTAGGAAGAGAAACAGAGACCTTTTTCTAGTAATACTACTACATACATATTGCAAAAGTAATTCCAGTACTACAACCAATATTAGATCATTAAGTATCAAGTGCAGGATTTTCCGTTCCTCCTCAGTCTGACAAAGCTTTTAAAATCAACACATTTCATTGTCTTTTAATTCAGACAATCTTTTTCTCTTTGCTGGTATCGCAGCAAGTATGAATTATAAAGTTTGCATAGCACTGGGGCTTGTTTTTTTTTTTTTTTTTCCCCTTGGTATTTATTTTATTTTCATGCAAGGTGGAACCAAATGCTTAAATTTTAAAAAGTTAACTATTAAAAATGTGACTCACTAAATCCTGAAGCTCTTAAGTACTTCAAGCTCATACACTACTTTGGGCACTAGAGATTGTGAGTGTCAAATGTAATTTGTCATTTACTACACTGGTAATATGCTAGTTATCTAATATTTTTCAGTACTAAAAGAAACTGTGTCCAGGCTATTACTCTTAGAGAGGCTGCCATTCATCTGGGGACACCCCTAATTCTAGGCATGAACCCACCATCAAACCCAATGCTTGCCTGAAGACAGCAGTGTGATTCAGGACCATCCTGAATCAGAACCTAGAAGAGGGTAATTTAAATCCACAGAGTCAACCAATAGAGAGACAGAGAGACTATTTTAAACTGCTTACAAATAAGAATTTTAACATTTTTACATCTCCTTTGTATTTCTAGTGTCTAGAGACAAATGATTGTCAAGAAAGACTTCATCACATTGGAGCCCAAAATATTAGCTGACTTGCCCAAAGTCGAAGTCATGCTTCAGTTTAGGGGCAAAAATAGGAAAAAAATCTAATTTCTCAATTAACCTCTGTGAAATATATCATAACTTCTGTTATCTTTCCCTTCCATTTCTGTTCTCTCCTGTCACTCCCTCTTATCCTTTTTCCTAAAAAAGTTTAAATGAAAAATGTACAGAAATGTCAAGGACAGACAATGTAACTTCATAAATGCTTAGAAGAAGTTTACATTTAAATATTGACAGGTACAGTCAGGAGTCATCCAGCTATATTCTCTTTGAAAAATAAAACAAAACAAAAAATCCACACCAAAGGGAAAAAAAGCAAAGACACACACACACAAATTCACCAGCAAATACAGGATATGTGATACTGCCTTAGTGTGTGAAAAAAAAAGAATTTATTGCTCATTGGGTATAACATGGCACAGTCAACAGGAAAATCTGTTTTCTGGACATCTTACTTCTTTATGGGCTGTGTTTGCCTCCAATTCTTTTTCTGAAGCTCTACTCACAGGGTCTGTACTTCCAGCGTCAGGACTGCTGCACGTACAGTGATTTATTTTGTCAATCCCTTTGAATCTTTTAACTGATCTGATTCATCAGGACATGACAGAACAGACACTTCAATTCAACGCTAGCCAGTCTATGCTTCTACAATTACAGAGTGACCAAACACACACATTTGGCTCTAAAAAATACCCAGCTTATGTTTTCTTAGTTTTTGATTGTGTCTGAAAGCAGGAAGGGGGGAGAAAGTGAATTTTACAGAGATATAATGGAGTGTTTTCAATTAAACAAGGATGAGGTGTTTGTTTTCTCCACAATTACCTGATTACACTTGTCCACCAAATCTTCTGTGATAATGCTACCCTCTCAATCAGTCACGATAGATTTGCATTGTCTAAAATTAAAAAAAGAAAACAAGAACTTTCTCCCAATCTAATCTATTTTTATTATGAAGAACCTTACATGATTCCTTCAACAATTCCGTAAGCCTCACTAAGGCATCTGCTAAATGCTTGTAAAGGAGTTGATTTGGTGGAATTATGATGCTTGCCATGTTTCTTTAGGTCATCTCAGAGACTGCAGCAAGCCTTGCGCAAAGTCAGCTGCTCTACAGAGCCAAAGAAGTCCCTGCTACAGAACCTTCCTCATCCCCTGAGCAACGGGATTGAAACATTGTCCTCGAGAGCTAAGGCTGGTATCCTTAATTCTGCAGGAAAAAACACATCTTTATTCTTCCTTCTCACATTCAGATTGACTCATTAATAAAAAAGAGAATCTGGACTATCATCTGACCGTAGCAACAGAATTTTTTTCATTTTCTATCTACTTTTCAGATTGTTGTTAACACCGAATCTCCAATATGCATTGTAGTTTTAGCAACACATTGCGATTGGCAACATTCAATACCCGCCTATGCTTAATTTTCTCTGAACAAAATGCTTTTCCTGTGAACATTATAGTAAAGTATGATCTTTCATATACTTATAATTTTTTATAAGATTTAAAATATTGAAACAACTATCAGGGACATTTTAAGTAAGCCTGAAAGGATGAACAGTCCCAGCTCCCTCAGCCGCTCCTCATAAGGCCTGTGCTCCAGACCCCTCACCAGCTTTGGTGCCCTTCTCTGGACATGCTCCTGGGCCTCGATGTCTTTCTTGTATTGAGGAGCCCAAAAGCGAACACAGTACTCAAGGTGTGACCTCACCAGTGCTGAGTACAGAGTAATCTTATTTCAGATTCATGAAAAAAAATAGCCTGGAATTTATTTATTTATGCCCAGTGGCTTACTGGCAAGAACATCATGAAAGTGTTCAACACATTCCACAAAAACATGGAAAAGAAAAATGTGTATGCATCTACCTGGTATTTTCCTCTAGGTCACCAAAAAGGAGAAGTCTGAACTTAGACCTGTCTATACAGCCAGCAGCTCTGATCTTTGTTGAGCAGCCAACTGATAACCACAAGCCACTATTCCACAGGCATCATCAATGTAATTCAACTTTTTTTTGTTGTGCAGATTGCAGTGCTGTGAAGGCACACTGCATAGCATTCTGTTGCTATATTCTTGAGAAACATATATTGGACTTTATTCTAGATTCACACAATAACCTCCCAGAGGCCACAGAAACACCTACACTGAACATCAGACAGGCAATATGTGCATGTGCATGCAAGTTTTTACTGTTTGCTTTTGTCAGTATACCCTTCTTTGTCAAGATGATTCCCAACTTCAGATCAATATTCCCAGCTGTATAAGCCAGTGGAAAAGCTGTTTCCTGGACTGCATATGCCAGGGGAGTCCAATCGTCACCAGGTCCATGGCTACATCTAATTTCAATTAAGCAGTAAAATTGCTGGAGCCATGATAACCCTTAACAGAAAGGAGTTCCCTACTCAGAGCACATAAATGCATTGAGATGACGTATCACTGCATTCAGAGAAGCACAGTTACCAGACATGTTGTGGTCACTTGTATGATCCCAAATTCTGCATGTAACATAGAAAACACACATACTGTCTGTGCATAAAATAAATGAATAATTAAAATACGTACAGAAAACAGACTAAGCTGTTTGTTTTGCAAGCTTACATAGTGCAATGAAATATTTATCCACAATGTTTTCCTTTTTCTGATCTATTTTTTCTGGATTGATTACCTCTGAAAGCTTTCCTGACATGAGCTTTTGCATCCTCACAAAAAGGAGGCAAAGTAAAGCATCTTGATTAGCCACAATGCAGATCAGCTTCTAGTTGAGGTTGGCAGACCAGAAAGAACAGGGAGCATGTGGTCAGAAGTCTGCATTTATAGTAAATTTGGTTTTTATGGTGTAGAGTAATCCATTCCCACATTTTCCGCAGGAAGCAGAAAAACTACCAAATAGCACTTAGAGTTGAGTTTTTAAATTAGCTGGCTCCATTCTTTGGAGAATTAGTAACAGAAAGAGCAGTTAGATTTCAATGTCACACAGGCAGTAGTTGTCATAACAATTAATGTGCTGCCTCATAATTCGTGGGCTTCAAACAAGAAGCATGCAGTTAAGTCAGTGCTATTGCTAAATTCTAAATTATGCCTGGGTTCCAAATGCCTTTAGCGAGCTGACTGTATTCAACTGCAACTGTGTCAGTGTACACCATGTATTCAAATGTCCACAAGAAAATACATTTTTAACAAAAACCCACAGAAAACATTTTAAAGACTATTCACAAGGCAAAGAGATTTCTTAGACTGGTTCTGCATAGTACCAAACATCCTCCACAGGACTATAACATTTGTCCTTCTTGTATATGAGGATTTAGCCCTACTATTAAGTTGAACCTTTCAAAGTCTATGAAAGGCTCTGGTTATATTCTGCACAAAAACACAATCAGATGCATCTGTTACAGTCACAACTAGTAAGCTAGTATTTTAACTAGTGATAACCAGGTGCTTTAACTATGAACCACTGTCTTTCCAGTGGAACACACTCAATATTTAGTAACTGTTCTGCCACAGAAGTTTAAAAATATCTATGTACAACCTGTCAGTGAAATAACAATAACACGTAACATCATATTATGATTTGATAAACTAAGCCCAAAGTACAAATGAAGGCTTATCATCACTCAGTTAGAAGTCTGTTAAGAATTCAAAATGGTTTTTTTCCTTTTTTTTTTTTTCCAAAATATGGTAAAAAAAGATTTCTAACAAATAATTGTTTGCTAAGAATAGTTTCATAGTTTTATAATTTCATCGACATATAGAAAATCATATGTACTATTAAATATGGCTGCTGAATCATTCAAGACCACACTGACTCTAAACAATGAGCTTCTTCAGATAGCAATATTATTCAAGAGGAAAAAGAAAACACAAACAAAACCAGTTGAAACAAACAAACAAACTCATAAAACAACCATGACAGATTTGCATGTATATTAAAAATATTGTAATCCACCGGGAAGAATCAGGACAGAAGATAGCATGATTGCCTGACATGAAACCATAATCCTCAGAGACTACAGTCTTCATATTGTTCAGGAATTAGTTGGCATTGACACATACGAGAGACTTGGACAATTTTTTTAGGCCTGATCAGTCTCTACAGTGATTTTGTACGGGCAACAAACAATTTAATTTAGCTGAGATACAGTGACTCCAATTTATGCTGAGGCATGGAAGAAGACACAGTCCTGACCAAGAAAGGTGATAGCATCATTATTATGTACATTTTGTAATCCTCTTTTGCTTTGATTATAACTGAGATCTAGCAATAATTTAAACTTTTGTTCCTTGAATATACTATATCCTTACATAAAACTCAGGAACTTTAACTCTGATTACATATGTAGTAATGTCTATTGAGTTAATTATCAAATATAGCTTCTGAATGAAATGAAATACCAGAATTGCACTGATGCATGGTAGACAAACGTGTTGTATTTATGTTGTATGTACTTAATATGGATATATATAGAATATGTGCAGCCTTTTCTTCATTCACAAGAAATGCACTGCAAAGGATTATCTCTACGGCAGCTGATATTGCAGATGCCTAATGGGGTGGTATTCATACATGCTGACTG
The DNA here is from genome assembly GCF_016699485.2 of Gallus gallus. NCBI lineage: Eukaryota > Metazoa > Chordata > Aves > Galliformes > Phasianidae > Gallus > Gallus gallus. The sequence goes on along the minus strand of NC_052538.1, from coordinate 19,081,580 downwards.
TTGAGTGAGGAGCAGGTTTTTTTGTGTTTTTGTTACTGTTAGGAATGAAAATGCTTTCTTGTGTACCACCTTCTTGCACCACTTACTTGGGAAGAAAGCAATATGAGGAAGCTTGGGGACTCCAAGTACTTTACTCAAAAGCTATTTCCTACCATCCAGTGAAAATGGGTATAACTTATCCAGCTGTTTGTGGATAAATAGAAACATACAATGTCTGACAGCTACTCCTTTTTTCACGTAGAAAATAGTAACTCAAATATGTTCTTGCCAGCATCAGTCATTTTACATCTGTATAAACAAGTACAATGGATCTTGCAGATGACTGCTCCTTTGCTGAAGTGATCCTTGTTAGATACATACAATTCTTCTATTAAATAATTTATAAAATCCTTTACTTTTACTACACACATTATTTACAGAAATTATTAAATCTTAATTGTGTTAGTAACATAAATTTAAAACTTTGTAATTCATAACAGAATTAGTAAAATTCCAAGAAATTTCTAGCTCTCTCTTTTTGATTATCACATTTTTCATTATTAATTTGAAATATATACATATTTCAATTAAATAAATGTGTGTCACTGCTTGCTAACTCTGTTTGACAATTCTGTTTGATGGCTGGTATCACAGAAAGCATATCAAAATACGTTTCTTATTACAAGATAAAACACGTGGATTTGTTATTTTATTCCTACCTGTGTCTTTAGGATAAATGCAAAATAGGGAATTTAAGAGACAGGGAGCACAGGGTAAGGATGAGGTTGAGAATGATACCAGACTTCTGAAAGTATCAGCAGAAGGGTCACAGAAGTCATCCAAGCTCTTCTGCCAGAGTACCTAATTCAAATTCTAGTGCTGTGCCAAGTCAGAGTCTATTATTCCATTCATGTTTCTGTGAACATTACAGGCCCTTGTACATGATAATTTGGTTTGAAAGCCTCCCACTAAGGTGAAAAGAGGAAATACACGTGTGTCCTGGTGCTACTACAGTTCGTGGCTGAAGAAAGCATTTCAGCAAAACACTTACGTGCATTTAACATTTCCTAATGCTGCTTCGCTTTTAGGAATTTTTTAGTAATTAATCCCTAATACTGGGAATAGTTGGACTATTTTAAGCTGCGTTTCCTACTACTGATGGGTAAACAAATCTTGCAACTTTGCAACTCATTTGCTTTTGAAACCAGTAATTTGAATGCCAGCAGTCCCTAACAATTTATTATCTGAAATTAAAAGGAACTAATACCTTAAAATATTTTTTTAAAATGTGAAAAAAAAGTGTACAGCACAGGCCTTTAGAAAGCCTTCCTTCTATTCACATCTTCAAGGCCACTAGTTATTTCTGTGCTTTTTAAATTGTTCACTGCATCTCACAGAAGTGGGGAAACTGCATCTGCCGTGTTCTGGAATAGCAGCCTTCAAGATTAAGGGGGGGGAAAAAAAGAAAAAAGCCAAGGAATGGCTCAATGATAAACATCTGTTTTTATACCTGAGATGCAAACTCTGAATTAATTCCCAAACATCCAAAATATTGGTCTGTGCAAGCTCTGAATTATACACAATCTGAAAACCAAACAGACAAACAAACAAACAAACAAACAAACAAAAAAACCTCACGCACCGTTTTGGGAATGTGAGCAGAATTAGAAACTTAGAGAATGTGTGTGTTGATCAAAATGCATGCAGAAGTGAGAACTTACAGATTTGCCAGGAAAAAAACAGAAGCTGCCTTTGCAAATGCGCCTTTGGATGGGCGGAGAAAGTTTCTCTCTGGAACAGGAAGATAAACAGATTCCTCATACAGTGTTGCAGTTACTGCTCTGCCCTGCCCTATAAAACAGGAGGTAACAAAACATCACACACACTTTCTGTAAAGTCCAGGATCAAATATGAAATAAAAAAGTGAATAGCCCTCGCATACCTACCTGTCTTAGAACTTCAGATTTAAGGATCTAGAGAAAGGGCAGAAATTTCTACTGCTCTTCCATATAAACTTCCCATAAAGTTTTTGCATGCCATCTTATTTTATGTAACAACTCTATTTTTTGGACACATTTGCACATTAATTACAACGTTGGGCAGTTCTGTGTGTTTCACCCATTTTGAAAGCTGTACTTCTAAGAAGAAACCATTGTTTTTAGGATGCCATATAGCTCTGCTTATAAGTGTGCTTTAGGATTAAATACCAGATGTAAAGCTCACAGTGACATTTTGCCAATCACGAATTTATTTTAAGTGGAATGTGCTATATTTTAACAAAACATCTCAGAGACTTTCAAGTATATCTTGAAGGCTCTCAAGGAAAAAGGAACAAGGTGTATTTTGCACCCACTGAAGTTCCCTTGCTGATACAAAAAGAAAACCAACAAGAAAACAGTGCCATAGCATTTACATTTCAAAAATATCTGCCTATCTATATTCTTGGCAGTTATTCTTGTTATGATAATCTATTTTTATCATATTGCTCAATTGCTAGAGGTACTTTGAAATACATTCTATAAATGACCACCTAATCCAGGCAAAAGTTATGTTATATATGTTCCCTGGTCATTTTCTCAGGGAAAGCATATATTCCTTTCCACACTACATATGTTTCATATGGCTTGATTTAGCCTTAGATTTCATTACCATTTTTGAACAAAGCATTTGTATGTAGAAGTCACACTGTATTCACTAATCTGTTTTCCTGCCAGGGAAGACCTTTACCCTCATTTTCTGACTTTCCGTCATGAACCAGAAAGTGGGTTGAGAATGCAATTAATATCTATTTAATTGAAATCCCCAACTCCAGATACACTTCATTGCATGAGACACAATGACAGTGTCTTATCGTGTAATTTTCTCCATAAAAAAAAAGGCAGGGAAGAACTATATACTTAGTACAGAGCTAAAATAATTCCATGAACAAAGCAGTGAAACAGTCACATTCAACTTACAGAAATCATAGCCTGTAGATAAGCTAAATTTTCTGACTGCCTCAGCTTTAGCAGCCTTGAAATCTCAGTAATAAGAAACTTAATTATCATCATATTTAGAAAGGAGAAAAAGAAAACATATGCCTAACAAATAAGAATCCACACATCAAAGAAAAAAAGAGTGAGATACATATAGGACTGGAGAAAAGCCATTTTTGTGTCAATATCATTGTGAACAGAACATTTATAAGTAATTGCACAGCTTTTTGACCACAGTGTAACAATGTCAATGTAGACACTATGCCTTGTGTTAAGTAAGAAAATGGACATCATGGTGTCATATTAAAGTCTTCAGGTCTATGAATAGTTCAGCAAAGACACTCAAATGCTCAGCCTTAAAAACAGATGGAATTTAAAAACAAAATTTGCCTACAAAAGCTGATCAAGGCTAATTGCTGAAGATACATGGTGTTTAACCAAGCATTTAAAAGAAAGGGAGAAATAATATCCAAATCCCTCCATCTTACCCAAATATCACACTCTAATTGAAGGTAAACAAAGACCTTGCACTCCAGTCTTTCTGTGGTATGAATAAGTAATGTGTCATCATCCAAAAGTTGCTTCAATGAATCCTCGCTCAACTGTGGCTCTAGGAGGAGACTAAGTCTGGATAGTTTTCTATTGGACGTGTTGATGAAGATTTCTTATTGCCCATTACAAAGAAATTCACCTTCTGTTTTGGTGTTCACCCAACACAATCCTAAAGACGATGTTCTAAGACTGACAAAAGCATCCATCTATCTATCTATATGCATTTTTAGTACCATTATTCAGTGCTTAGCATAAATTTTAAAAAATGTAGTTTTTAATTAATTATTCATTTTAACTAAATATTTGAATATATCTAAAAGCTATTTCACAACTAACAGCCATAAAAAGATCATTTCTGACTATTATATAGAATATCTCAGAATTATGCTTTATAACTTTAGTTAAGATATTAGGTGTTAGGGTTGCTAGGATATGCTAGGTGTAAGAGAAATGAACTTAACAGAATACTTAAAAATATATACATTGCAGGAAAACACTTAATATCCCTTTTGCTTGTAGTGTTTTGGTTTTTTTGAAGGATATAATGTAAGATGAGCTATATAGAAATATATCATCTGCAGATGAAACAGACTGATATTTGTAAGACAAAAAGGAAAAGAAATGATACTAAGAAAACTATATAGAGATCAAGTTGGGGAACATTAAGCAATTGACTGTAGTCATCAGATTTGTATGTTGCAGTCTCTTATCAGAAAGGGATATAAATGAGAAGGTTGCATTTCTGTAGATTCAAGGAAGAATTCAAAAGGCATTTTAGTTAAATGGGTTCTACTGAAAAGATGTGCAGCGTAAGAGCACTGAGGAGGGGCAGAAAAACTCTGTCATGTGAACATGAGATGGCACTGGTTCATTGTCTGCCCTAGAACACTATTTGGTTTGGCCAGAGGAAAATCCAGTGGAAAGTGCAGAGCAAGTCGAACTACAAGGTGAGTTTCTGATGTTTCAATTTCACCATTATTTAGTTGATCACTCAGCTTTAAGAAGCTCAGAAAAACAGCATCCAAGATAGACTATGTATGAAAAGAAAATCAAGGGCATTACTGTATCTACAGAAAGGAAACAGTTCTGGCAAACAGAAATAGAAGAAGGAAAAGTATTAAATAATTAATTTATCTGAGCACTTTACAAAAACTGGCAGACTGTGAACTGCACATGGATGTCTGGTTTTATGACTCAAAAGCTGATCCTGAATCTCCAGAAAAGAAAAATTCATGTCATTAAATTCAAAGTTATATTGGAAAGATTTGTGTGAATATCAATAAATAACTATAATTATTGAAGAAAACTACGAATAAAACATTAAATTAGAGGCTGTAAGTCTGTAGGAACTTTGCACCATTAAATAATTTTCTACTTTTAATCTAAACTCTCACTCTGAAAAAAAGGAAGAAAATTAAGAACTTTAAATAAAATGATTATTTTCTTTTAGAAAAAGAACCTTGAACACTTCTTGTTGTTATGAATAAAAATTACATTAAAATGAAAGTCAGCTTCTAATGCCAGATTATTTAAGGAGAAAAGAGTAGGAATTTGTTCAACAAGAGAGAAATTGAACGGTGGAGTGCTATTTCCAATATAGCATATTCAGCTTTGGGTACAATACATACATCCTCATGTACAAAGTTTTCTGAACACTAACATATAAAAGTATATATGAGGAAGGTAGAAAATATTCATAGAGATTCAACTGAAACAGCAATTGCAAACAATTGCTCTGTCTTCTTACCTTCTGGCTGGAAGCTTGTAGTCCCTTGAAAATTTGGTTTGAAGGCCTCTCTGGTTTCTAGATTAACTGATGAGAAAAACGTAAGATCTCCTGATGCCTCCCATCCTACAGGAATTGTATGTAGCCCAAAAGACTGAAAGGTATTTCCAAAAAATTATAAATTGTATATTATCTAAAATGTACTATGACTGAGCTTTGTATATTTCAGTGTAAACTCTTTTGCTATCATTTTACGTCATTTCATTATTAAATGACAGTTGTTTCAATTAGCGTGATTTCAGTGCAAGACTTCTGTTATAGGTTATGTGCTGTCAATTGCATTAATCACAGAACTATTTCTGCTCCATTATGTAAACAATGTTTTATTTGCTGTAATAATTCTGTTTAAACATTTAAATTTATCTCTTTTGTCACAGTGCAGTCTTTCTACTTTCTGATTCCTCTTAAGAGGTGATGACATTTTTCTGCCTCTTCTATGTTTACTTGCTGACAGTTAACTGCACTGTTATTGAACCAAGAATACTAACAGCATGACATAAGCACAAAAATAATCTTACTTTGAAAGGCCAGTTACACTCTATATACTTGTGACTTGTGAGGATCATCAGGCTATGCCTGCAATGATTCAAGTTCAGCCCCTGAAGTTAAAAATTGGTGTTAAAAATGCTACGCAGGATGATCACATAATCCCATCTCATTCTGTACACATCAATTACATGAATTCCCAACATTCACTGAAAAAACTAATATTGAAAAAAGCCTCAAAAAAGTATTATTTGTCAGAGGAAGACAACAGGAGAGATCCGAAATACTGACAAATTTTAGAACAGTCTTGAAGTAAAGGAAAGGTCTTTCAAGTTTATTTTCCTTTATACAGTGGCTAGAAGATGAGGACTAAGGATGACTGAAGAGAAGGAAAGAAAAAAAGTATTTAAACTTTTTATTTTGTTTAAAATAAAAAAAAAACCAACTATTTATTCAACTGTTAAAGTATAGTTTGAATTATATTTTTAAGTCATCTGTCATAAAATGGAGAGTAAAATTTAATTCTGGAATCTGAAGTTAATCTCCAATGTGGGTAAAATTCTATGCTGGAGATTTTGACAGAACTTCTGCTCTATGCAATGCCACCAACATCACAAAAAATACAAGATGATGAAGGAAAAAACAGTATACTATTTAGGTCTTTTGTTTATTTTTATTACTTCTTCATATAGTAGACTGGAATGTTAAGTATTCCGTACTTTTTGGTAAATTCACCCCAAAAACTCGAAGTATTTTGTAGGATTTTTTGTAGTAAAGCAACATTTATAGATGTAAATAGTAACATGTAAGCAACTTATTACTAAGCCAATGTCAAACATGGGATAGAGCTAAAAATAATAATGCATTGTCTAATTAAAAAATCCAGAAGGTTGTAAGAATCAATCTTAACATACAACAGAAACATCAGATGTAATCCCTATTACATCAAGCCTATTTCTACATATGTAACTTAAATTATTATGGAAAAAAATGTCAGTCATAACTATTTGATTAATATTAAAAGAAGCTATGCTTCTACTGTTATACAAGAGTTTCGATCTAAAATAGAAAACATTTAAGTACATCCTTGCATTCCATGACAGCAGAAAAATAATTAATGCTGCTGAGGCAGCATCAAAGAAGTAACGAAGCCAGCATTTTGAATAGATACTGAGTCTGAGGATGACTAAAACTTTTTGGGTAAATTTGCCTGTAGTACACTGTAGGCAAAAATATTACCACTAGAAAAATTATCACTATTTCAGAGTCTACACTCCAACCACTGCAATGACAAAACACACATTCATTAGAAAGAATGAATGACATTTTTCTGACCTCTGCTGTGCCAGGGCTGATATTACACTAAAAGGTGCAATGAGCCCGATTAGATCTACAAGTGAGCCAGACAAGATGCTTTGAAATTTGAAATGACATCCTCACATTTTCAACTCCACAGGAGTTCAGTATGATGAACAAAACAGAAATTTTGGAGATCATAAGCCTGTCTGAGACATTAAAAAGTACAAGGCCTGGCTCCTGGATAAGCCATATATCAACTGCATTCAAAGAAAACAAGCTATTAGCAGCCATACAGAATCATGCAATCTATATTAAGCTTCCACCTTTCTTTTCTTCTACAGCAAAAAAGTTTACAAGCAAGGTTTCCTGTGTCTGCACATGATATGGTTGAATTGACATTTTTCTTCAGGTTTTGCTGAGTCCCACCTTCACGGCCTTCTAATCAATGTCATGCTCAACTTTTGCCTTTCCTGGGACATAATTATCGGGGAACTATTAAATAAATATATAATTTGTCACTTTAATTTACCAGAGACTATAATCATGCCATGGTTCTAACTGTGTTTTAATATTCCCTTTAATGTACCACTCCCATTCAAAATCACTATTTGATTGAAATGTTCATACACTTAAATAAAGAATATAAAGGGATAAATAAATAAATTGGAAAAAAATAATTAGGATTTTAATTGTCTTAAACCAACTATCAAAGAAGAATTAAGCTAATTATTCAAGACACTTTAGTTTCTAAGCTGTAATTGGAGGATAAACAGCATGTATATTTAATATCATCATGCTAAAAAGCAGTACTCTGGCATTAATAATTAGCAACATGAAGCAGTGAATTAACAATGAAGTCTCCCTACACCAAATAACAGCAGTCTGTTGTATGCCTTCAAAACAAAAGCAACAAAAAAATGTATCCTGACCAGAAAAGCATCAAAATTTCCGATTAGTAGTAATAAGAAAAGGGTGACTCTTGTCCCTGCTTTCATGCTGCATATTTACTTTCTTCAGCTTTAAAAAAAAACAATTAATTAAAAAGTTACTTTGTAATGGTTACTGTCATAGAGTGAGAGAGACAGAATGAATGGAAGGCAAAAAAGAAAGAGATGGCATGCATAAGCTCATTCACAAGTCATCATATTCAGCGTTTCTTGCTTTCTATAATTCTCTACAAAAAAGAAATATTTTTTATACCAACTTTTGATTAGCATGACTCAAAATATAGCACTGATTCCCAGAGGACTGCTAGACATGCAAGGAGAGTAGGCAACTGATCATATAAACAGCAGCACACAATATATTAATATTAATCAGTAGATATCTAAGTATTTCCATGAGCATCAATTGACACTTAGCAAATGACACAGAATCTAACTTCACAAAATATATCTTACTAATCATTTGCATTGCCAAAATCAGGCAAAAGATGAGCATGAAAGTAGCATTTTCTAATTCAGTAGGTTCTTGAAGTACTTCTATATAGCCAACTCCAAGCATCTTTCATCTTAAATACATCTCAGCTGTCCAAGAAGATTGTCACCATTTTGTGTAAAACTACATTTGTAAAAGGCATTTTGATGCTTTTTATTGTAGGTAGGTATTAATTCAATATCAGTCAATACTGAAGCTCAAAACTTCTTTAAATACAGTAGAATACAATTCCCAGTAGCCAGTTTCTCAGATGATATCTAGGCAGTTGGTGCTACATTTACAGAAGACTGCAACTGGTGGAAAACCTGTTACTGCTCATGAAATAGTCAGCTATAAATACTTGCCCAGATGGATGGAGGACAGCTTCACTATGGCCATTTAATTCACATTGTACAAGGGTTTCAAATGGTGTAAAAGTGATTCTTGGTAATCACCATGCAGATGGTTTGTCATCAACCCTCCCAGAAGAATAGGAAAGAAATTTACAGCAGCAGAGAGCGGTGGAAGGGGAAAAGGCAATTGCTTGCAGACAGAAAACAAGTGCAAATGTTTCATCATTCCTATTTCTGCTTACATCCTGAATGCCAGAATGGGCAGACAACACAAAGCTTTGGTATGGAAGTCTTTGTTCTCTTATTACCAGGAATCTAAATTTGTAGTCAGAACAGAAATGTTGCTAAGTTGAAAGAACTACAGAGCTATTATATCAGACAATTAAAATAAATCTGCTATGTTTTGATACATTGAATAAATTATGTCCTCTTACATACTATCACACAAGAATGCTAAGTATCTTATAGCTGAAGTCTTTGGTATGAATAGAATACAATGCAATGTTGTTTCTCCTGGCATATTCATCAGGGAGATGTGTGAAATCTTCACAGTGATCTAATACAGCTGTTCACTTCACAGTATTAAGATCTAAACTTAAATTTGAATCAGGTATTTGCCACTGCAGGCCTAGAGGTTGATCTAGTGATGAACCATTTCCAAGATGACTAAACTCAAAGCTCAGTTAATTGATAATGTCTTCATCAGTCAAAACTTTGGTCCAAAAAATAAACTGCTAAGTTCCTTAAGAGCCAACCATATGGTTAGCGTGACAATCTTACCAATGAATTTGTCAGCGCGTGAGCTGCTGGTGCTCTGGCAATGAAGTAGTGTTGGACCACATCCTTTCTGTTTGGAGGTAAACCCAGGATAGGGAGGTGGTAAGGAGGTAAACAAGATAGCACAAAATGCATTAAATATATAAATATAATATACAAAAAGCTCAGTTTGTCTTTGTGCTCCTTTGGCCACATGGAGACCCCCAAACCAACTCAATTTTCACAGCTAAGGATCTCCTGATGACTGCAGAAATGCTGCAGATCCCTCTGGCAGACCCAAAGCTTGTATATTGCCTCCAGCTCCCAGGCCCAACATAGGAACCATTAGAGACACTGCTGAAATTTATCTCTTCTCTGTTGGCAGGCAGCTATTTTGAGGCCAGTTGGAAGAGTTTACAATATTTCCAAGACTGCTCTAATCTACAGCGGGCTGGCAGAAAATTAGCCTGGGAATAAAACAGGGCTGAAAAGCACAAATGTTCCTTTTTTTTTTTTTTTTTTTTCTTTCTGCTAAGTCTTGCCCTGTTAGTTATACAGTCTCTAATTTTTACTCAATTAATCCCTTACCCTGTTGCAGCTTCCAAGCTTTTCCAAACTCTTTGCTTTCTGATAATCTAAGAATCTGATATTGAAATGAATACAGGTATTCATTACTGTGAATTTTAAAGTTATTTTCATGCAAAACACAAATATTAATAAGGAGAAGGGATTAGGTGTCCCCTTGAAACACCCCAACCTCTTAAAGAGATTGGCTACTGTAGCACATGTTGCTGTCATGGACAAAGCAAACACTGTTATCACACCAAGTGCAGTGCTAACACTGAAGGTAAATACAGCTCCTACAATAGATGAAAGTGCGCGTGCCAAGTACAGGGAAATCTGGGCTATCGTTTCCATGTGATTCTAGCATTCTGTCTCTGAAGTCAGCCTCCATGTCCAGCCTTTTTAGTAAAATTTTAGATATGTAAGAACCAAGATTTTCAGAGTCTTATTTAGAAACCGACCTGGAAAGATTGATGAGGATGAAGAGATAAAGACAAAGTCCAAGATCTCATCTTGCAACCATTACCAGAGAGTTAAACTAAATAGACAAATGTTTAAAAAAAAAAAAAAAAGGAGAGGAGAGGAGAGGAGAGGAGAGGAGAGGAGAGGAGAGGAGAGGAGAGGAGAGGAGAGGAGAGGAGAGGAGAGGAGAGGAGAGGAGAGGAGAGGAGAGGAGAGGAGAGGAGAGGAGAGGAGAGGAGAGGAGAGGAGAGGAGAGGAGAGGAGAGGAGAGGAGAGGAGAGGAGAGGAGAGGAGAGGAGAGGAGAGGAGAGGTCATCAGAATATTTGTTTAGTCACATGAAGAACAGAAAGGATGGAAAAGAGACAGCATTTGAAATGTCTAGCCAAACAGCATCCTTATTGTAAAGGCTACCTGAAATCAAAGAATGGCACACACAAAAGACCCTTAAGACATTATTAGTGTAACTTAATTGCACTGACTTATACTAAAAAATCCACTGCTAGGATTTAAAAAGGATAGAAAAAATGAGGGTAGTTTTTTTTAACATTTAATTTCATACATGCATTTAAGGGCTACCCTAAGCCCTTCATGAAGCTTAATGATGTCTTTTAGCCTTTTCCTATTTAATTCATTAAAAATTTGTATGTGAATGAAAAGCTTAAATGTGAATTCTGTATTAATGATACACTGAAACTACAGAGTTATAGTGAATAAACCAGAAATACTTATTTCTCTAATATACACTCCAATGGCCTTGACAATTACATTTTGCTCTGTAATACAGTACCGCTCTTTCTACATTATTATCATTAAGAATCATACATTATGAACTTTATAACTTTCAAAGGCACTCTCTGAGTCTTTACCATTACAGTAACACAGATTTTAGACTCCTTTAATTATTATCTTCTTTAGACCATAATGAAAAAAAGAGAAAAAAAAAAGTAAAAAATCTTGAACTATGCTTCAAGAGATAAAATAGCCTGAAAGACAGCTTCTGCTGCAGGCTTTTATACAATTTCTGTATTCAAATAAGAGTCAAAATGCACACAAAGTAAACTCATGAGAATCTTTACATACAAGCAGAGGCCACAAGAAGAACCTCTCAGCTGGGTATCAGCAAAGGTAAAACATAACTAGAGCTGAACAGGAGAATCTTACATTGAACCTGAAGGTAGACAGGAACACTTGCATGTGTAGGAGAAAAGACTGTAGAAGAACAAAGAGATTGCCACACATTGTTTTACCTATGACACACTTTGCCTAGGATAAAAGCCTGAACAGCAACAAGTAAGAAGGCAGAAACTGTTTCTAGTAGTTGACTCCTAGAAAACAAGAAAATTTTGTCAGAGGGGTTTCCCTGATTTGTCTGTCTTGTGTTTGTTTTGCTTTGGAGCAGAAGGCTGTTTTATCTCTGCACTGAAAAATGCATGCACCTTTCAAAACAGGCATATATTTGAGTCCTAACACTCCTTGCAGTTAACAGCACTGAAAGCTTTATGCCTCTTAATTTGCAGCTCGTTAATTGACTTTCTTTTCTTGGCCTCTATTGTCAATATTTGAGTGGTTTCTATTGCCCTTTTCACTCTTCTCCCCTGCCTCCACTCTTAAAATCTATTTTTTCCCAAAATAACTTCTTCATGAGCTCATATCATTTTGCTAAACAGGAGGTTTTGGCATCTCTTTTGCGTTACACAAATGCTTTCCTTATTAATGCAGAGACTACCTCAGAGTTGAGGACTACTTTGGTGAAGTAAGGATGATTAATGCTGACCAGAAGATAGATTCTGATTTTTTGTTTCCTCTCTCTCTGCTGAAATGAAATCAAGCTCTATGTGCTTAAATGATGATGAATGTTTCAACAGAAACACACCTGTAATTTCTAAATTGAGACAGCTTTTAAGACTCCATGAAGTGAACTTTTTCTTTCTTTTTTGAGTTCCTCATGTAGCAGGGACACAATTTAAAACTTCTCTAAAAGGCAAGTTTTTCAATAATGTAGTACTGGATATGGTGTAGGGTTCAAGTTTATTATCCACATGAGACCCATAATCTGTGGGTACAGTACTGTTAAATAATGTCATTCTTTTCATGAAGTATATATTTTCCAACTGGGTGCAAGTTAACACAGTCTGATATTTATGTTCTTGTAGGACTGATGTGGAGTTGGACATAAAATTTGTCATGTAGCCCAGGAAAAAAAAAAGTCTCCAGGTGGCTTTTTTCTACCACAGCAGTCACATACAATTTAATATGTGTTCCAGATCATTTAGTTCTTCTAAAAACTGCATCAGCAAAATTTCCAGGGCTCTTTCATGATGAGTTTAAACAATTTAATCAGGCTGAAGGACAAATGGTCTTTAGCAAGAAGTCTGCACGTCTCAGTTAAAGGATGAGAGATACAGAGCAAGAGAAGAGAGCAACAGTAGAGAGATGTGGATTACTACATTCTACCAACATTTTTCCTTAATCACATTACTAACTGGATCAATGGTTTGCTAATGAGGTTATTTTTCAAGTACTCAAAAAGATTCAACATTCTGATCTTTTGAGGCGTTACCACACAAGCATACACACAGCTAACATGACAAGTGATAGAATGCAAGGACACTGTCAGGAATCTGTACTATGATATTGTTACCTGAAGGATGTCTCTCACTTTCAAAAATTCAAGAAGCTATTCCAGGGAATTCCTGGAGTCTTTGGAAAGTGAGATGTCAACAAGAATGAAAACCATACTGAAATTTAGAAAGAAATATATATACAATTTTACTTTAAAAAGAACTGGTTAGGCACCATGCATTTAGCATAAACTTGCCAATGAGGATGCTGATAAACCCAGCACAGGATGAGTAGAGTAGTAGCAAGGTACAGACCATAATGCACAATTTGCACAACTCTGCTGGACCAGGGTAATATTCTATTTATCACTGTACAGCAGTTACTAATGTTAGTAACAACAGCAGCATTAGTTGAGAACCATGGAACACAGAATACACCAAAACTCCAATTTTTTGACTAAAAAAAACTTTTTTCCTTCAATCTCTTTTCCCCCAAGGCATAAGAAAGTCAAATTTTGAAATTACACTATGCATTCTCTTTCAGTAAGTTATCTAAATCCAGTGTTGAAATACAGGAGTTCTAAACTGAAAATCTGTTTTCATAATGAAGAGAAAGCTGAATAGCAATGCCTATGAAAATATTGATTAAAAATGAAATCTGAGTACCAGACTCATTTTACTATTATTAGTTTATTTATTCTTTATAATACCCAATCCTAGGAATTCCAAGGAGACTTACAGCACTTTTGCATTAGGCTCTTTGCAGACATTATAGGAGCACAATCTCCAGTGTAGAGGGCTTATAATCAAACACTTATAATTAAATCAATCCTCATAGAGGATTTGGGTGCAGACACAGTATGCGGTCCAACCACTTTGAAGACCAGCAAATAAAGTATTCATTAAAATAAATATAAAGGGTTGGTTTATAGTTTCACTGGACTGGCTTTAATACACTCCAAACTTACTGCATATAGAAGCAGGGAAGTTCTGTGCTGACAATGATACCAACTTCACAACAGCTTTCCAGATGTTGTGTTTTGAGAGTTGTTGGTGACCGAACAGCTCTCTCACAAATCACTTTGACGTGGACACAAGGGACAGGACAAGGCCCTACTCCTGGGACCTCACTTACAGCTCCTACAAAGTAGAATAGGTAATTTATACCAAAGCTCTTAGCCATATACCACATCAGTTCCTACCCAAGTCAGGTTAAGATAAAGTTCTTTGCAAGAAAGGAACATATAGAACACACAAACTCTTTCCTTATTAGTCTTTTCCCTATTAATCTTATCCTCTGTTGGAAAAACATTCTGAACACAAATTTTACTAGTGACATTATTTGTAAGTATTCTGTAATAGGTTTGTGTGAATGCCAATAATATTTTAGTTTTCCAACAGACAGATAAAAAAGGGAACACAGCAAACTGCCTCCTGCAGCTGAGAAAGTTCAAGAGCCATACTCAAAGTACTGGTGCTCTAAAAAGGAATTCACTCATCCAAGCAAGCTTAACTCAAGCCTATATAGTCACAGCACTGAGTCATGCATCAGATGATTTTTCTGATCAGAACTGGATACAAAATACACGGAGTATGGTAAGATTCCTTACCCTCTCCCCCTCTCCCCTCACCACCATGCACACACCCAAAAATATGTATACTGCATTATCAGAGAGAATTAAAGCATGGCTAAAGGATGAATTAATAGGTATACAACTGACATACTAGAAGTACTGGACAAATTTAAGCAAGACTGATACTGTATTTCAAAGTCATACTGCAAGAAGAAAATATAGCTGAAAAAAAGAAAAGTTTTAAACTGGATATTTAACTGAAATGGGAGAGAAAATACAGTTACAATTAAACCTTGTTGGATTGGAGCATTATGGCACCCCATGGATCTGGTAAAATTTGTAATTTCATTTGTCATAAAGAATCATAGTTAGACTCCAAGGGAAAACAAATTAATAGCCTTTACATTTAGTCACAAGAATATGCATAAATCAATAGAAGGCACATCAGATTAGCCTCTAAGTAAGCAAACAGGATTTGTTGTAAGCAAATAAGATTTTTAAGATTTGTTACTCGTACTAGCAGTTCAGGGTACCTTAAGTTGCACATGAAGAGTCAACTTCCTTTTAAAATACATTTTCAATAAAAAACATTGAACTCCCTATACACAAGTTTGTCATAACAAGTATTGATACTGAATGAACCTGAGATTTTAGATGTACATTCGTATGTTGCAGTTACAGACTGAGCAATAAGACTACTTGCTGTCTAAATAAAATGAAAAAAACCTATAGCTTCCTTCAGATATAAAAGAAAGCATTTCATTGATTTCACAGTTCTCATGGCCACGTTTAACAACCTGCATGAGGTGATAAAAAGGACAATTTCTTCAACCATTCTGTCCTTACAATAAAGTCCAATCCCCTTCTCTTCTGGGACAAGAAATGAGGATAGTACGCTAGAGGAGCCCCATACAATGTTTGAAGAAAACTGAGAATATTTCATTTCTTCTTTGTAGCGTTGCACTTGTAATATTATATTTTGGAACACAACACAGTGTAAATAAAAATTAAATAAAAAACCTACTATGTCATTCATACAAGAGGAAATTTGGGGTAAAGGAAGAGAAAGCTATGAAAACTGCCAGCAACAAAACAAATTAATGATTTGTATGTGTCTTACTCAACAATGTTTGATGTAAGCTTTTCATTGATGCTGAATGTCAGGATTTTAACTCTTTACAGCAGCTTATCACTGCAGGGCTATAGAGTCCTTCTGCACAGGAAATGTCCAGAGTTGATTTAGCTAAGGTTCTTTCTGTTTAGCTACATGATGTCATGTCCACTTCTTAGTAGAACTCCTCCAGGTTAAAAATTACTGCTATTGTTGTTATCTCCATTGAGAATGGTATTTGAAAAGTGTTCCTTCCTTCGATTTTTCCTTCTAAAAGCCCCATTTATAAGTGTTTCTTACTCTGACCTGCAGAACATTTCATAATCATTTCCTGAAAACTACATGTCAAGTCTCTTCCACAGTAATTTTGTACAACCCAATGACTCTCTGTGCACATAACTGAAAATTGAACAGTACAATATGGACACATCTGAATGTGAATGTAATAATCTGAAAAAATAATAGTGTTTAGCTCTACCTTAGTTTTCACTTCAAGTGCTTCATAAAAACTGTCTGGAAAGCTGAGGCCTCCTGTTAGTTTCTCCCACTTACTCAGCTGCTCATCCAAGAAATGCTTGAGATTCTGTCTTCCAAGTTTTAGGCAGTATTATCAGTATCTCTATCCAGTAGATGAAATAACTTATTTCTGGTACAATTAGTAATGAAATCTTCTCCACTTTCAGGGTGAGAAGCACAGTCGAAAACTGAGCAGACAGAAGAAAGCAGTCAAGTTCAGTCCTTGATGCAGAGGAAAAGAGATTCATTTCTACATGGCACTCAATAGCATCATCTCCTTCTGACCATGCTCTTGCACATCCAGCAGCAATAAAGGACAGACACTGGCTTCTTGCAGAACAGACTGCATTTGTAGGATTGAAAAAAAGAAGTAAAATGGAAGACCAGAGCTGTTGCAGGCATCTTGGAATCCTAAAAACTGAATGCTTAAATCTTTTGAATAACAGCTGTTTTTACCAAGTCAGTGTTTGCCAATTCTGAAGCTACAAACTGGTCTCTTGACTAAAGTATTCTCATTCTTGCCTCTAGTCTTGACGGTAAGTTTTATCTCTGTTAAGCTTATTACTTTGGAAAAGGGCTCTAGTTTTCTGGCACATCTAGCAGAACAGCAGATGACAGCTATGCAAAATGCTCAGCAGCAGCAGCTTCTCTTTCAAAATGCCCTTTAATATCATAATCTCTCACACTCCTTGAAGTCTTTTTTTTTTTTTTAATAAAGAAAATCTACAGAAACTGGATCTGCTCTGCAGTTCTGTGTGGGAAAAAATAATTCTTTAATTTTTTAAAAGGTATTAAAAAAAGAGAATATATAATTTAATGTTTTAAAGCTCTGGAAGTGCATGTGCAGCTGAATGAATCAAGAAAAGAAAAAGAAAAATATCTCTACAACTGGTATTTCCTCCTCAGTTCTGTATGCACCCGGAAGGATCACTACATCTCAGAAGAAATGTAAGTGGGCAAAAAGCATTTGGAGTTCACAAGAGCTTGCAACTGTCCCTTCATCCTTCAGAGCACACTGTCATTTGATCTTGTTCTCAAAAAATTTAAAAAAAATAAATAAATTCAAACCTGAAACTTGGAAATCCTAAAAGTCTTCCCAAAGTTCCCACCCCCACAGCTATTTTCCTGGAAAGCAGAGATTTTGCAAAGGTTTGAGATTTTTGGCACTGCTGTTCCTCATGTTAGCAAAGCCTCCCCTTTCTGCAGCATCAGTTGCATACTGATACCAACCTGTCCCCACACAGTAGGTTCAGCGTTTTTATTCAGTTAGCACAATATTAATATTTTCCAAACTGTGACTATTTTTTTGTCGTGCTCTCTTATTAAGATACTAGCACCCCGACCAATCACCTAGCACCTGTCAGGCAGGATTCGATCAATCACAAGTTCCTGTTCACAGTGCTCAGAAAGCACAAGAATCTCATCACAAGAAATCACAAGAACTCTCAAATATATGCCCAGTATATCATGGTGGACCCATTTTTATTTATATTCATCATTTGTTAGATCTTCCGGTGCGTGAACTGGAAAAGCTCTGAAGTACATAAGCAGGATTGTGTCAACTGAAGAAGAGAATTTCTATCTTAGAGAACTCATTACTGTTTATCTTTCTCCTTAAGTTTTTGCAATCATTTGTCTATGTGAGATATGCAGAGATTCACAATAGATTCTACAAGCTCCCATACACCACTGGTTCAGCCATATGTATCTCACAGTTCATAGACTTCCCTATTTTAGTGGTTTAATAATGATGAAATAGTAACATCACAGAACAGATCTGTGCCATTTGGGCATAAGATTTAACTCCAGTGCTCTTACTGTTTTGTGGTGGAACAAAACAAAACAAAGTATCCTAATCCACCCTCTTCTTAAATTTTCTTTTGTCTCATAGTATTCACCATGGAAAAAATTCTATGCTTGCAAAGGAAGACCCCTGTCACTGCTATGGATGTAATTCTCACCTTAGATCTTGGTGTGGAAGAGACTGAAAAAATGAACTACATGAGGTGCAAGCTAGAGGAAAAATGAATGTTATCTACCTTATTTTGGAAGATGCAACTTTAAAGGGATCCACATCAAGACTTCTCCTTTTCACTGTAAGTCAGAAGGTATATTTTACAATTAACTGTAGAGGCAGCAAGAATTAATCACGTTTCCTAACACTGACATAAGCCACCTGTAAGATATTTATATCTCACTCCTAATATAAGCATGGACAACAATGGATTTGCCTTCTTTCTATATTTAATGTTTTGCTCAATCTCAGCTTCATGGTGCCAGCTATCTTGACTGATTTCAATATGCAGGACTTTCCCATGAGCTATTTCCCCCTCAAATGACTTTTTATGTCTGTAGGCACACAGGCCGTTAGCAAGAATATTAGCAGCAATACAAGTAAAGAATCACCCTTTATACTACACCAGAGTAAAGGAAGAGAGGTAAGTTGAGCATTGACAACAAACAAATATCTCCACCAAAATATCAGAGAAAAAAATGAAGATAATTACCAATACTAGGGAATATTGATACATTCATAATAGCAAGAATGTAATGTAATAATAGCAGATATTCAAATATTGATAATAATCATAATATAATCATAATATTCATAACATAATCATTTGTTTTCATACATGTAGATATTGCAAACACTACCTACTTGAAGACTAGGAAGAATTTAAACAATACACTTCAGTAAGATCAGCTTTCAATGTACAGAGACACAAAAGGCATTTCAGACATAACTAAAGTAGTTTCATTTCATGATCCCTCAGTATGAAGCACACCTTTGGCTTCAATACAGCAGCATAAAGTACAAAATTCGTTTGCTGAAAACAATGTCATATGGCATCTCAGCAGCCATTTTTCAACAGACATAAAGACCTAGATTTAGCATCCTAAACATGTAACCGATTGAGCACAGTTATCTGTGCTCCCTGGAGGTAGAAGGGTGACCATCTAATGTCTTCAGGTGTGTTTTGAAAGGATGCCACTGTCTTTTGAAATCACATAAGGACTACTATAGCTGAATTATAATAATGATGTGATCATGAACATAATCATAATAATTCTTCTCAATAATCTAGTCAGTTGCAGTAATTCCATTTCAGAATAACTGACTGATCAAATAGTCATCCAGTTCAGGAAATTTTGCCATGACCCTGTGAATTTCAGACATTTAACACATGTTGCCAACGCTTGCTCTGCTCTTCCATTCCCAAAACAATACCACTTTCTGTGCTAGTATATTTCTGCCAAGATGGAACCACAGCAGCTACACGTAGCTGCAATTCGGAGCTCAAAACACTGCCTAAAGTGACAGGGTTGCAAAAAATATTTCCTTCTCTTTCGCTTGCTCTATCTGTGCAGAATAAAAGAAAACAAATCTATTCTGAAACTCAACATTTAACTTGGTAATTCTTAGTTAAACTCAAGCGGGGCTTAGGCTGAAACCACATTAAAATATTTTTTTTTCTGCTCTCTCCCTTGCAATGTATTCCCAAGGACATTTATTATCTGTACACAGATACACAACAGAAGGTACCCCCACATACATATGTAATCTGTTAGCCTGGATCACCTTCTAACACATCCCTCAGCAATGACTTGCTTTATGAATTCCAGCTTTGTCCTTGTAACTACAAACTTCTGACTTTTCTTGCCAAATCTCTTTCTCAATGTATGAAGACAACCATTTGGATTTCTCTCCAAGTTTCCCATTTAGAAAGAAGAGGTTAACCAGAATAAGCCATGTTCAAAGAACCACAGAATATATCAATTTGCTTTACCATGGCCACGCTTGAAGCTAGAGTTGTCAGAACAAACGATAAGCATGTAGTGATCTAGTATATTCTCACAATTAACAAGCATTGTTCTAATAAATAACTCTGTTTAAAAGAAATTAAACAGATTTTTTTTTAAAACAGAACTTGAATTCAATATATTTTTTATAGTTATTGCAGTCAGACTATTTAGTTATACGAAATACATATATATATATTCATTCAAAAGGACAAAATGGGAAAGTGGTGAGAAATACTGAGGTGAAGAAATGAGAAGAATGAGCCTTAGGACAGGGATTTCACGCTCAGCAGTATTTGTCATGAATTTTCTGAGCCTTATGTTTAAAACACACTGTGAAATAAAGGGCCTAATTCTCTGTAGCCATGACCAAACTTGGCGGGGGTTGGGGTGGAGGGGAGGAAAAAACAGCAACAACATTGTAGTTTGGCAATCCTCTGTACCAACTAGATATGAATGCAAATAATTGTCAAGAGTATGACAGAGGAGATTCTGCTGTTAAGTGTTTTATAGCAATATTATTTCAACCACAACAGTGAATTAACTTTGACTCCCTATGTGTATTTACTTAGCATTTCTGCACACAGATATAACCACCTCTAATTAAATCCTGGACTGAAGCACAGGCCATGCATAATCAACACACAACACAGTTACGTTTTATTCCATTGTAAGCTATGTTGCTATTTCAGAGTTAGGGGATAAAAATCATATTTTGTGCTTCAAGTAAATTTATTATTTTGTCTATTTTTTCTTAAGTTTTTTAAAATAAGGATTCGTATCAGGATGCCAGCCTGGTTGCCTTGGTTATGTATGTCCACGGATGGAGACAGTAACCTGACAACTGTGGGCTTGGCTGTTTGCACATACTGCACAGGCAGGTCAAGTAATAGGCCTATACCACATCAAAGAAAAATAACATGAAAGGGAGAATATCTTTGAAAATCTTTGTACTTTTTTTCCCTGCATGATTTGTAATATGTAGTTTCCATCCTAAATGAAACGCTTGAAAAGCAGTTGTCTTGATTATTTGAATAAGTAGCTGCACTGGGATGTAATATCACAATGTGGTCTGAATAACACTAAATATACATGGTATTTTCTTATTTGCTTGCCTCATGAGTTGTCAACTGAAGTTTTTCTCCAAACCTATTCCAAGTACTTAAAAAGTTTTCTTTTGTGTTTTACTGAAAAGTGCTTTGTTTACTGCTGAAGAGCACTGAAACAAAAGCTGATGCCTCCAGCCTTTGCCACAGCTAAGCAGTGTAAGGTGAGCACACGCACTACAGCCAGAGGTATGGTGGAAAGCATACTTTTCCTCTGTGCCTCACTAAATAATACATTGGCAGGACAAACGCATAGGAGATTTGGTGTCTCACAACCACTATCAGGCATGTGTCGATCAAGCTTCATGTTCGTTAGTCAAATGAGACTAGTGAATTAGAGAACGTTTAAATTTGTCTTCCTTTAAACAGACACACAATGAGTGTAGCAGAGTCACAACAGGAATACTTGACTGAGAAGAACACAGCGGTAAGACAAGCTCCTTACAAATATAAAATGTCATGCATTTTTTTTTTTTAAATATGTTGTTTGGCATGAGGCCTGATTCTGTTCATGGGCTAGACGATAATGAGAGGACAAAAGAAAAAAATAAGCATGTATTTCCTTGAACAGAATAGTACTGTTTTATCTATTAAGAGAGGACCAGAAACTGATTTTGCAGAACAGAAGGTTAACAGAATTAGCCAGTGTTATTTACCTCAATGTATTGGAACCTTGTAGCATTTGCTAGTTTGAGATAAAGCGTGGTCATTTAGCTGTGAATATCTGTATCAAGACAAAGGTTGGCATGTTAGATGACAGTTCAAACTAGATTATTTTCCTAAAAATACAACTGGGGATTTGAAAGTACTTGAAATTTTGTAGTGATCAAGAACTATTTTAGCACTTCTCATGTGCTTGTCTGAACAGCTTCATTTAGAAGCATCTGAAATGCAAATGAAAAAATACTATAGTTATTTAAGGCTCTGCTTACCTGCAGAAGAAACTGCAAGCTCTTCAATTAGTAGCATGCACCTAGCTCTCACATACACATTCAAGGAATCTTCAGTAAAGAGATCGTTTGGTAACATGGCCAGTGAATATTGTTCACTTGATTGAGAGAAGAACTACAGTAGATTCTGGTCCTCTCTTGCTTTCCCTGCCTCTCTTCCCAGGACTGCCATAAATGAAAGGGTCCACTGCTTCTTGTTCTGTCACTTCCTCTGGGTCTCGTGGGCTGTGCTTCTGCAGACTGAAATACTTAATGGGTTGCATGAGACACAGTCCCAATTTGCAACATGTTGGTCCTTCTCTTAAAATTTACTCAAAAATGAGCTAAAGATCCTCACACCAGGGATTCATGATCGTGCGTACTAACTCGAACCAGATGTTCATAATAGTAGTCTTCATCAAGTATTTCACAGATAGTATTTATTAAGAATGAATTTCGTCAGGTTTAAGGCTATATTCAAAATTCATAGAATGGTCAGAAGGGACCTTACAGCCCACACAGTCCCAACCCCCTGCTGTGGGCTGGTTGCCCCCCACCAGATCAGGCAGCCCAAAACTCCATCCAACCTGGCCTTGAGCTCCTTCAGGGATAGGGCATTTGCAGCTTCTCTGAGTCACCTGTTCCAGTGCCTCACCACTCTGCAAAATTATTTCTTACAAGTGCAGATATTACAGTGAAATTACTGGGGGAAAAACAAAACAAAACAAGCGCACCAACTCAACAAGTTGATAAAGTCCTAAATCTCCGTGCAGTTTCTGTCTGATCACCTCAAAGTAGCAAATTAATCATGCATACAAAGCAAATACACCCATTTTATCTATCATCCAGTACACACAGGACCCAAACTAGCCCAGCGAAAAGGAGTCAACATTCTCAGTTCAACCTATGTTGAGTACTGTGAGGCAGAACGAGACAAACACCAGACTGCTTTTCAAAGACACCATAATACCTACTTTGGAAAAAAAAAAACCACCCTGAAAACAATAAAGGGAACCCCTAGCACTGAACCATTCCAAAGCACAATTACAGCACAACTCAGGAGAAAAGGGATACTACAGAACTGCACACACCCAAGATAGGAAAAGCTTGCTTTGTTGCCTGCAGCCAGTCCACCAAGTCAACATAAAACACAAGTGCTTTTGAAGTGCAGCAGCTAAGAGCGAGGCTGAACATTCTTGCCACAGGTGAATTGAACAGCTGCACTTCATTTTGGGTTAAAACTCAGATCTCTGATGGAACCAGACAGCTTAGATCAACATGCCCAGGTGGTAGCGAAACGAAAGGTGTAGCCCCCCCCCCCCCCTTTTTTTTTCCCCAGGAAGGGAAAAGCACAGGTGATGGTTTGTATCAGTCAAGGGGAAAGAGGCAGGCAAGCTGGAACTGCCAAAAAGCTAAGGGAGAGACAAGTCTTGAGCCAGTTTCTGGCTGGGAGGGAAAGCTATGAGCCAAGAAATGCTTTCCTGTTACATTCAAGGAAGGGGGATCTTGAATTTGTAAATGCAGATACCTGGTGCTTCTCCTACGTTATTCCCAAGTGAAATATTGCAGACCAGCCTAATTCTGGTTAACTATTTGTCTTAAGACAAAGTATAGAAACAAAAAAACAAACAACCCAACAATGCAGTTCAAAGCTCAGTCAAGTATAAGCGTATTAAAGGACATAATACAAAGGGAGGACTTAACGAAGTGAGATTTTGATGAACAGTTGGGCTTTAGTTCTTAGTATTTATTTCTCTGTATTGTTTTAAATGCATGTTCTCTGTATTCAAATTCGTTTTTGCATGAGAGATGAAAATTTATATTGGAGTATTTGCTAGAAAGCACTTTATGCCAAAAAAAAAAATTGAAATCAAACCTCTCAGGGCTGATTTCAGGAAACAGAAAGCAGGCTTCAGGTGAAAAATGATGAAATGGCAATTTTTCTTTCTAAATGTGCTGTGAGAAAGATGGAATAAGCCTCTGTGAGAACACGGAGGTCAACTGATCAGAAAGATTTGATATCAGCACTTGGTAATTTACCTGCTAGAAGAGTTACCATGCAATTGGAGCTCTGTAGTGGGATGTGTTTTCAGACTGTAGAAGTACTTTGGTTCTCACAGCTAATACAGTATCCCTTCTATCTCCTATCTGCATTAAAATGCTGTGCCCCGCTCTACAACACTGATAGCTGTATCAAATCTGAAAGAAACCAGTAGTCATCTGTCTCAACACTTTTCAGTGCAGCATGCACTCATTACTTTTCACTCTTTCGTTAGCCCAACGTTGTTTTAAATTCTTCCTAATTGCATGCTGGTTTTCCATTCTTGGTAGACAGCAACTGTCCTGTCAACCCTAAGAATAAAATATCTGAACAACACACCTAATTCATTCTTTAGTTAACATATTCATCCTGTATGAACATGCTGCCCTCTTTCATTGACTCTTGATGCAAAATCCTTTCATTAGTTAAGTTTTAATGTGCCTGATTTTAAAAGTGCAGCTTTTAGACATGATGCAAGTATTATACCCAATAGTGTTGTAATGTAATTCTTTTAGCCATTTTGCACAGCAAGCTATTCTTAACAGAATTATGCTGGAATACTGTAATGCTGAAATAAGCCCTGATACTATTTCAAGGAAAAAAAAAAAAAAAAAAAAAAAAGGAACAAAAATATTGATTGTGGTTGCAGTAAAAATATAGTTTTCTTAGAACACCAAAGGCTGGAATAAGTGTGAGCTACGTTATAGTTTAACAAGGAGATGCGAAACTGTTCAGTCTTTAGGAGTGGTGGCTGACACAAGTCCAAATACATCACAGGAATCTAGAAATTAATAATATTCCTTACCATGACTTCTACGCACCTTGATATTTGGCCCAATTCCCAAGATTTTTTAACCTTTACTATACCTATTAAAATAGCTATAGCCTAATTATTGCTATAATCATACTTCAGAAATAGCCCTCCTGCATTATTTTCTCAGCTGTATGAAAGGACATATTATACATTAGTTTGAACAACAAAAACATCAGAGATACATGCTTTGAAGAAGTAAAAAGGGCTCCAACTTCATATAAAAATACAAATAATTTTAAATATTTAATTGGTATTGCTAATAACAAATTAATAAAAAATACCCTCATACAGTTGCCATGATGAAATCTGTTCAGGGACCGTATGTTGCCTCAATGGAAGGGTCTGCTGCTACCAGCCTGGATGGATACGGGAGTAGATCCTACTTTTGCTTTCCCTGTGTCCATACTGTACCTAGAATTACAGCCTAACTCTTAGTCTATTGATGGTTCAGATGATACTTCAGGCTTGATGACTGTCTCAAGATTGATTAAATATTAGAAAAAAAACCACAAAACTTCCAAATTTACTTTTTTTTCAAAATGAAATATCAATCTCTGCAGTTTTCCCACGTGGAATACAGAATCATAGAATCATTTGAGTTGTAAGAAACATTTAAGTCATTTAGTCCAACTCCTCTGCAATGAGCAGGCAATACACATTGTATTAAATTCATCTTGGGGCTGCTCCACAAAAATCTAGTGAAGTATTTATCAAATTGAGAAACATAAAGACGTTCAGTTCATCTCCTTCATACAGATATTGCCCCCACAACATGATATATGCAGTTTTTATCCTGAGATCCTCCAACCTCACTGCTCTAAATGAGACATCAGTACTTTTTCCTCTTACTAAATTTAAACTTTACTCTTATTAAATGGTAATGCATAGTAACTTTGATATAAAATTAAAAAAACTTCCTTGAATTTTTTAGCATTCCCAAATTTTTGAATGTTGCTTTAGTAGCTCAAGTTCATTTCACACTGGTTCCTAATTTAAAGTGCTAAGAACTATTTGTTAGTATCTGCTATTTAATTACTGACTGTTGTTTAAGACAGACAGAATAACAATCATTAAACTTATAATAGTATCATAACATCAATGAATTAATAGACATCACCTGAAAGACATGTATACAGTCACTTCCCCATTCTCTTTAAATCTTCAGTGGAAACAATACCTGGAATGTGTTTTCCATTTCTGTTCTGACATCGTCTCTCCTCCACTCCATGCAACTAGAACACATGCTAGAATCCATAGCTAAAATACATGAATACTGGCACCATCACAACTGAAGCTGCTCCAGGTTCATTTACTAATGCTGGATTTTTTCAGCCTGGAATGTGCAGAAGGAGAGAAAAAAGCTTACTTAGTCTATGGCTTACTCATTGAAGTACTGGAGACCAGTTCTTTTTGCGAGTACAAGCATCACATTACAAATGACTTTAACGCACAAATCTCGTATTTTGCACTCAAGATAAATCCAGATACTAATAGTCCACAGAGGGACAAAAAGGATCCTTCTTGCAACTGAACCACCTCACTAGGTGGCAATTCCAGCTATTTGAAGGAAAATGTTTTCCTCTTAAAAAACAACAAATAAACAAACAAAATAAACAGGAGTTCAGCAGTTTCTGCAAAATTCATTTGGCTGGGGAAGCACCACACAAGTGTCTGAAATGTGTGTAACTGCACAGATCCCTCCCTTCCCTTGCTGGTCGGACATCCAGCTGTGCACCCACGAGCCCTCACACCAAGAACATTCCAGCTTCCCTCTTTCACTTTGTCTTAAATCACACACAGCTCATCCAGGAGCATCGGTTTGATATTTCCATGTCCTGGTGAATGGATGTAGGTGTTAAGGGTATCCTGGCACTCATCCACAGATCTGTATTTGGGAATCAGACTCCATTTCATGAAAATATACCACAGTGACCAAACTCTTCTGTGCAATTTTGAGCATATGCTTTCACATTGCTCCAGAGCAGAAAATCATGGATCTGCTCCAAGTCATGACCTGTACTAACTGGATTTGGAGTGGATATTCTTTGTGATGCTTTTTCCATCTCTAAACAATGATAGGGTTAGGTTTCTTTTTGTTTCTTTGTTGTTATTAAATCCAGTATAGCAGCTCTTGAGTGGGTTTGTTGTGCATGTAAGGAAATAGAGTGGAACTGGCATTTTCCTACACCTGTTTTTTGGTAGCTGGGATTTCTCTTTCCATTGGCAAGTAGCTACTCGTCCTGGGACCGGACTATGCTGTGGCCTGTCCCATGACCTACAGGGGGTCCTGAGCTGCCCCATGGGGGCCTCTGCCAGCACAGGGCCACCTGTCTCTGAGCCCAGGTATATGTTGCATTGGCAGGGCACGCTGGAGCTGCCTGACTTGCCCCTGCAGAAGGGCTCTGTGAAGCTCCTCACGCAGAGATGGGAGTGTGCCAGTGCTCCAAGATCCAGCTTGACACTCCGACGCCTACCAGCCCTGAGGTCTCCAGTACCAGATAAAACAAGACAGAGCAGCACTGTAGAGAAAGTCCTGGCAGACAGCGAGAAGGTGGAGGTGTTCAAGGAGGAGCCCCTGGGTGGCCCTCGCCAGATTGAGCGCTCCACCATCGCTGTAAAGGAGCTGCAGAGCCGCTTTGAGATCCTGGGTGGCAGAAAGGTGAGTGCCCGGGCTGGGAAAACACCTGGAGGGAATGGAGATGGGCCCTGAGGATGCTGGGCAGCTTTCCCAGCCTCAGCCACTCCTTTTTCTCTGCCCTGATGAGAATCTGCTAAGCTGAAAGTGTTGGACTGTGGCCCCTGCCAGGCTGGAGCAGTTCAATTTCCCACTGAATAAAGAAATAGAAAGGTTGGGTTTTCCACAGAAAAGCAAAGTTCTGCAGTTGAAAATGATTCCTGAAATATTTCTGAGATTTTTATGATTTTATCACTTTTGAAAATATGAAAGCAGGTGCAATTATGCTAAATAACAGTTTTGCAAGTAAATCAGAACAAATCGCAAAGTTCCTTTCTCATTAAGTTTGATTTTTTAACACAATGCAGGTTTTGACTGCATTATTTTAATTACTTCAATATTCTCAAGAGACACATCCATCATAAAGAGAAACATCTTGCTTTTTTGCTGCTTCACATATATGTAACTTACAAGCAAAACGCGTAACAGATCATTGGGATTTGTGTCTGTGAGATGGGCCAGTGCTATCACTACGCTAAATTCTACATCTGCCATCTTACCATAAACAGAATCTGGATCATGAAGCAGAGTAGCAATCTTGTGATAACAACCACAGCCTTTTCATTAGAACGTCTGTGCAACTTCTTCACCGGCCTGACAAAACTGGTTTCACTCATTACAAGAAGCTTCTCTTTTGATACAACCTCTGTGTTCAGAGGTTCAGACGAGTCAAGACTGCTTCAGAAGAGCCAAGCTTGTCCATACAGTCATTTACACTTTTAACTTCAATGCCCAGAGCGATTTAAACAGGGCTTTCTGCTCCAGAAACTGGTGTTCAGGATAGTGTGTGCTGACCATGGTATAATTCATACACCAAATCCTTCGGATAAAAGGTATTAGAAAGCTTTTTTTTACGTGAACAGTACAATAGAGATTCACAAGATTCGTGAAAAATCTTTTCCCTGCTGTTAGATACATAATACAGTAAGTAGCAGGCACCTATCTGATAAAGTTTAAAACTTTATGGGATCACTGAATATCTGTGATGCTTTAAACATACAAAACATAGACTCCTGTTAAGTGGCATACTCAAATGTATTTTAAGGTGGAGCCCATTTTGGTCATTTAACTGAGCACAATGGCAAAATAAATTTCTGTTTCCAGTGAATAATTATATTCGGTATTACAGGCATGACCATTGTTATGGGAGTAATCTGGTTATTTTTTTAAATAGTATTAATAAAAAGACTTACTGAGTGAATAATAATGTCTTTGGACTTAGCATTCTTAGCATTCTTCACTTAGTAGGCTTGCAGACCTGTATTTAAACAATAATTATGTAGAATGTAATAGAACTTACTCTCAGTCACAGAACTTTTGGGGACCGACTTGCTCTTGTTGCACTACTAAAGTATTAAAATATTAATATCTTATTAGTATCTTAAAATACTGATTTTTTGCAAAATTAACTACTACTGTCCTGTAAACGCTTTTTTCATATTCATTTTCAGCTTAGAACCTGACCATTAGTATTATTATTTCATCAGTATGCCTGAAAAAAATTATTTCCAAGCGTATACCTTTTTGCCAGGTGACCCTTCAAATGAAAGGAAGTTCTAGTAACAAAGGGAAGCAAAGGCTCAGTAAAAGGAATGGGTAAAAGAGTGAAGGAAGTGTTTCTTTCCTCTTGCTTGCCAAGAATGCAGCATCTGAAAAGTATCTGAGTATAGGTTAGGCTAAAATTATTTTTTGTCTCTGGTCAGACTGAAGTGACAAGTGAGGTGAACTCTCTAGGAAAGCATTCTTTTTAAGTCATTGAAACTATCACAGGAATTGCAACGGTTAAGATCAGTATCTTGTTTTTGATCAAAAAACATCTGCATTTTGAGTATTTGAACCTGAATTTTGAGTACCTGAATTCACACAGACAAGCAAAATATTTGTATAACAGTTATGGAATATTCTAATATTTTAGTAAAGAGAATGTTGTACTGTTCATCGTGTGTTTTCATATTCACTGAAAACATACGAACCTGTCAGCATTCTACCTTTCAGTAAGTTTCTCAGATTTTAAATAAAACCCATCCATTAGTATACTCTACAACAGGAAGAGGCAAGGTAAAAATCCTCATAATCCATTATTTTTTCTCCTAGTTTTTGCAAATGGATACAGAAGCAGTTGTTACCTATTTGTAAAAGCTATGGCTTAAAAATACCAAACCTGAACATGGTCATTCAAATTATATTCTCTTTGCTTTGGTCATAGAGGGAAAAGATACCAAAGGTAATGAAGTATTTGGTCTCAATCATGGACTCAGAAGGATCATTCTTTCTTCTTTTCCCACATTACATATTTTATGGGCTGCATCTGTAGTATTACACACGGCCAACTTTCTGTCAGCTCTAGACTTGACACTCAAGCTTCTATGGCCTCTGAGCTAATTAGTATAATCTTTGTTTTGAACATATCTGCTCCTATTAATAATGGTATTGTTGCCTAGAGCAAAACAAAGCCTTAGAATCTGCTAGATCAAATTTAATATAAATTTATTTTAAAAACCTGATGTCTAATTACATACTCACAAACCTCCAATTTTGGTAGCACCTGTGTTCCTCCTTTGTAAAAGGGAAAAATAATTAATCAGTAAAAAAGAAAACTCTCCTGTTCTTGTGAAAAAGTGTTGGTTTTTTTTTTTTTTTTTTGCTATGAGTGAACAAACTGTGAAGATGATGGCAAAGATAAAAAGTTGGAACTTGTGATGAATTCTAAATGATTTAGATGCATGATCATCTGTACCTGCGTGAGCCAGGTCTTCAGCAGCAGTGCAAATCTTACTAAGAATTCATGGAACTCATTTTATAAGGTTCATTCTCCTAAATGACTGTTTCTTGTTTCTGGTATTACATTCATGTTTTAGGAGCTTATGGACAACATAGGGATCTCTGGCTGCTAGGACTGACTTTCTGAAGGTTATCTCACAGCTGAGCAGAAACCTTAAACCTTCTGAGTTCACCTAGAGACCCCAAGAGTAACCAACCCAGAGCAAAATACTGGATTACTGCATTTTTATGGGTCTGGTTCTACTGATTTAATGACCTACTGTTTTTTGATCCATTTGGTCATCTGTTCAGCTTCATTCCTAGCTTAGATTTACCATGCTTTATTCATCAAACCTAGAGGCTTCCCCATTTCTATTACCATTATAGTTAAATTCGTTTTTTGATGTTTGTTTCAAGTCCATTATTCTAAAAGTAATTCCAAAGCTGTAATTCTAGATGTTTGGAACTCATTTTCTTTTAGGATCCAATACATTTAGGAACTGAAGGTACAGTCTTTTGGCTTTGCATAAGCTCCTTGTCTTGCACACAACGGTGTTCTTTTGTGGATATTTCCTTCTTGTCTCTCTGCTCTTGGGTGATCTTTACTTTCAGTACTTTTAGTAGATATGATGTTGTGAGGAACCTGTTGTGGTCTTCCAAACTTGGCTAAACATTATTTTCTCTCTCAAGGTCACCCAATCTGAGACAGAAACTAGAACTGAAGCTGGCGTATTAGGCATTAAAGGACATTCCATTAGATTGAAGGGACAGATAATAAAATACACATTTTTATTCAAGTAAAATTATTAGAAATCTACTGAAGTTGTAATGTTTTTGACACTGAATGAGATCACTGAAGTCATAAATAACTGTCTGAAGGTAAATTTAGAAGACTACATTAAAACTTGTCTGTATCTGCAAAACAGCTTCAATTTTTAGTGATGTGTATTGCAGTTTGAAAAATATTTACAAAATCAAAATTACATTTCAAATAAGTTAGTTTGCATTACAATACTGAGATTTCCAATTAGCATATGTTATTTAACTGTAATGAGATCTGTGCAGAAGCCATTGCCCTTTTATGTATAGCTAAATGAAAGGAGAGTTATTAGTTCTGACAGCCCTAACTTACATAGATTGATGAAGAATATACTGGAAGCTTGACAGGAAAGCAAAGCTATGAAAACTGTAATTGGTGGAAGCACAATTACAGGAATCTATTAAATAATAAAAGCTAAAAGCATGAACACTTTTTTTATTTTTTAACTCATTTTCAGGTTTCAGTATAAGATTTATGCTGTATACTTTTTCCCTAAATTACTTCTAGTAGTTTAAAATCAATGGGGTGCTTTGTTGCATGAACCCAAGGCAATTATTTGCTGTAATTTCCCTGCTGTTTGATACTATTTATTTTGGGACAACAGGGCTATTTTTTTACTTCCTCAAGGACCTAGGAAGAACCAACATAACAATCCACATAAATCTCTCTCTATATATACACACATATATATTTAGATGTTACCAGAAGTAGTATGTATGTACTGAGGATACATTTAGACTGTAGTTCTAACAGGACATCAGTGAAAGAAAACTCACATCACAAGACAGTGCAAGGCCGCACAAAGATTTTAGCAAACAGATTGCTTAAGAGTTGATTTCTTTCAGCTACGGTATATTTCCATGGGCAGGGGGAGTGAAAGATAGAGAATTAGTTTATGTATTTTGCTTGCATATTGTAGTGACTTCACCCGGAAGCAACAGAGAAGGATGTAAAAATGACTACATATAAAAATAAGTCAAGGCCACAGAAATCACAGTGGAACTTTTAAAAATTAAATAAAATGTCTTTTAAGGCTCTGTGCCAGCTAACTTTAATAAACTTCCCTTATGTGTAAATGAATGTGCTCATTAGCCTTATGCTCAGAAAAAGACTGCCAACTGTTAGAACCATGTTTAAACCATGTTTAGACCATCTCTTCACTATTCAGACTTTCAGTACCAAGGTCCATATTACTACATTATTCTGAGGTTAAAATATATTTTCAGTCTAAGAAAGCAAAATTCTCCTGGTCTCATTCAGGTTGCATTTCTATAGCAGTACTGTTACTTGTCTGTAAAATCAACAGAGAAAAATCAGGGCAATTAGACAATGTAAAATCATTAAGTGACTTCTAAACAATTAGATCAACCCTATAGCTGGTTCTAAAGCAGAAGTTGTGTATTTTGTTCTTTGGCAGATTTTTCTTTCTGTTGGCTACATGTGATCTATGTCCAATCCTAATTCTTTGAGTGGAATTAAGACTTCATATTAATATAAGAGAATATATAAAAATTAAATAGAGTAAATAGAGTGAGGGTCTAAGTTTAATGATTTTGAAGCTAAATCATTTGGTCAAGTGAAATTACTTTTGTATGAGTTTATCCAATTTGAACTCCTTCTTAGGAGTATTAATGAGTAAGTGTGTTACTGGAGCATTTTAATAAAAGCCTGTCCCTAGCTCTCCATTATTTAGAAATAAAGTGATGTCCCATTCTGATCAAATGAAAAAGTATGTTCCCTTTTCCTGAGGGAAAAAAAATCATTTCTTATGAATTCATACTATATTAAAACATCAATTTACTGTACTGACTTACCATTTCCATGCAACAACTACTTTACTTTATTAGCACTCAAAAGCATTGGAATGTAAATTCAACTAGGGGTTGTGTTTGTTGGAAAGTGATTATGTATGTTTTTCTTAAAATATGTTACAGCATCTGAACTAAGAAAGTAATTTCATGCTTACTTTTTAGAGAAACCTGTTCAAAGAACTTATTAAAAACATTCATTTAAATAACCTGGTATATGTTCATTAAACTGTGTCCTTTGCAGAAAACATATGAACTGCTGCCAGAAAGTAAATGAAGGGAACAGATGTTTAATGTAAAAGGTTGGACATTCATTATAATTGTTTAAACATGCTACATTATCTTTCTCTTAACACTCTACAAAACATTTATATTAATTTAGCAAAGACATAATGCTGAAAAGAACAGAAACTTCACTACAATTGTAGGTCTTTGTGCCCTGCTAGCACTAGCATCATTTGTATTTTCGTTATGGATGACAGAAAATGGATCATAAGGAATGCATGGAATGGCCAAACAACTACCCTTGTTAAAAACCTTGGCCTTGAAGGGAGTACAATATGGTCAACCTTGTGGATTTGAGCTTGGTCTAATTCTTAGCTTGCTCTTTTTATGACACAATGCACTCCGTCCCTTTGTTAATGCCAAAAGATTCCACATCAAGCAAAGGATATACTGTCTGTGGATGATGAATAGGTATTAGTTAAAACTTCACATTATTTTGGAAATCTTTTCTTACGTACTTCTACTCTAACCCCAAATGCACTGGCTCTCTACAGGTATCTTAGAAGTCATCTGAAGAAACAATTCTCCCTGCACTTGGTTTATTCTCATTTAACTCATCTTTGAAATGGTCTGACTTTTTATAGTTTGGAAGATGCATGGAAATGTCTTAGACATGTTGACAGAGTACATATAATGGTTTTCTACAAATTATTTCAATTCCTCTCCATTTTATCAGCACATTTGCAGGGATTCATATTCCATGAATGTATCACCTGTAGTTCTTTAGTTCTTCTGAGCTACTTTCTTCATTAATTTTGCTGTTATACTTTAATTGTGTATACAAACAGAAATGACTATTTTCTGAAAAGTGTACCTGCCTTTCTAAAGCTGCTGAGGATTTGAGATCAGTACAAACGACTCACTCTTGTGACAACTCAACTTTTCACACCTTGTTCTCCATCATGCCCGTGTGCTCTCCAGTGTTCATTTGCCAACAGCCTTTGTCACTACTTTCTCTAGTTGTCTAAATATTAAGTATGCTTATGCCAAATATTTGAACATTTTCCAAATAGCAAATTCTTATACATTCTTTTAGCATACTTTTGAGAACTCTTATTCTTCTGCCCTAAATTCAGCTTTACAATTTTATGTGTTTTATTTGTAAATGGATAAAGCAGAAAAAACAATCTATAATATGATTTCACCTTAAAAGGCTAGAATCAATTTATGCATCTTCTACCTTTCCTCACAGTGAGATGTTACTGTTTGAGTCAACGCAACAATAACATTTGCCAGAAAAAAAAAGTAGGACAGATCAGTTGGAAAACTGAAACTTTTGTGTTCCAGTTCTTTATGAGAAATAAAGATTATTTTTCATCTAATTTACATATAAAATACTGTTGAGCCAACTGCATTTTTTAAATAAGGAACAAGATGGGAAGGAAGATAGTCAGATGACCTCAAGGAAAATTTCCACATGAAGTCCTCTTTGTGTTAAGACTTAACACATCTTTTTTTTGCTTTAAAATTTGCTTGTTGCTTACTGCTTATTCAGAATACACTAACATCCTTCATGTGCTGAAGATAAGGGTGGCTTATTTTTAGCATTGCTTATCTTCAACAAATTGTAAGGATTTCAGAGGATTTTTGTCTAATTATTGCCTGACTCCATTCCATATATACAGCGTGTCCCTATATTAAAAAGATACTTAGCCTGTTTGTCACTTTTAATTTAAAGAGATGATTTTCATCTGTTATAATGAGTTGACTCTTTAATGGAACACAATAAGCTAACAGAAAAAAAACATTTATACTGTTTATCCAATGATATTTCCTAGGATGTCTGAACTTCTGTCTAAATATCTGAAAAACTGGGAAAAATTCACATACCAGCTTAAAAAAAAATATTATAAAAGTCTAGAAAATGAAAGTACGTAGTCAGAAAGGTGTTTTCATAATGTACAGCCTCTAACAGTTCATGAAATATTTTCAGGATTTCTACCTCTGTCATTGTAGATAGGACATTGTTCTGCCTTTAGTTCTTTCAGTAAATACCAGTGAAACTCAAGACAAATACTCAATTTTATGCTAACTGAAGTTCTCCAACTGAACCTGTAATTTGGATATGGAATAAATGGAGAAGTTTTTCACTTCAGGAAAACTGAAACAACAAAGAACATTAGCCTGGGTTTTTCTTTCTAGTTGCTATAACTGTAATAAAAGGGCATTTCTAGTAGTAGAAGTGCGAATGTATGGGATGTCTGTTTTTATATGCAACACTGAAAATGGCACTGAAGAAAGAAATACACTATTGTCTCATTTGCTCTACTTTCTTTTTTGGGGATAATTTAGGGCAGTGTTTGTTTTTACTTTCCACAGTGTATTTTAAGTTGTGATGGTCACAAGAAAATTGAGATTTTGAAAGAAACTGGCTGACTAATTTTTTTTTAAGTACATAATCTTATTTTTAACAGATTTAAGGAGATTAATATTTCTTTAAGCCTGATCCGGCAGAAATTACTTTCTTGTAAGTTCAGAGTTATGGCAAACTGTAACCTTTAGCTCAAGTCTTTGGAAGAGAGAGTAAAGCAGAGAAACTCTGCCTTCCATTTGCTGATCCTATTTCTAACCTGACCGTGTGCAGAGAGAGAGAATGGAGAAATAAGGAAAATGTACCTGGGAACTTCTTAGGAAAGGCACAAAAAAGAGTAAAATCATGAAACGGCTCTTCTTTAAAGATATAAATCTCTTAAAGATTAGATGTTGTAGAAGTAAGCTTTAACATTTAAAAAATCTGCAAAGATCAATAAAGTTAAAACCTTTTAACTTAGAAGTTGCATGTAATGTCCACGGAGTTTTGTACAGATTGATTTTGCAGATAAAGAACTGTGCTTTCTGGGTCATCAGAAGAATCATCTCTACTTTTTGCAGACCCATAAGCTAGTAAATATCTTGCTTTACCTGAGGCTATTTTTATTGCATGGTTTTTGACCTGCTAGCTGGAGGCAGTGGAGCTTGGTAACTTCTGTGGGAAAGTGACCATAAAGCACTTGGAAAAACATACCTCCTTTCAAAGGTCAGTGCCCAGAAAACGATGTTTGGGAAGGTATGTTTCTTTTGTATCATGTTCTTTCACTTCACGTTGAGATTTAGCTTAAGGTTAGTTTTCACCACTTTATAGACAATACTTAGTATCCCGAGTATCTTTTTCTAACGTACTTGTCACTTGTGGCATAAAGCAACAAACCTCAAAACATTTCACTGTCATTCTATTTAGTGGTATTTGGAAAAAAATAGCAGTCTGTGGCATCTTAATCAATTCCTGAAGCAATGAAAGTGAAGGGGAAAGATGGGAAGTAAATACATTCATTACTAGCACATCTTGGGAAACAGCACTGGGAGGGAAACTTAATGTCTAGGTTAAGTTGATTAGAAAGGCAATAAGCTTGTGACATAAAGTATAAGAAATCAACAGGTGGTGGTATGCAGGGAAAAAGAGAACCATAAATTAAACAGGAGGGGAAGAGACATTATTCGTTGTTGTAGATTACACTGTGTAATATGTCAAAATGAGCAATTGCAAGCTAACAATCAAATAAGCACCTGCACCAAAGTGTACTCACAATTACTACTTCAATAGGCCATCAATTATAAGAAATAAAATCCCCAATGTGTCTAATCCTTTTTTTTTTTCCTCCAATAAGAACAAACTGCTAACAGTGTTACTCTCTGCCAGTAACTAGCAGACAGCAAAATGGGCTCACCATGTTTTCTGAAGTCATTATTGAGAGGTCAGAGTTAATTGGTCCAAAATAACTGCACTCAGGAGTTTCATGCTACTGTTCTGAATTCACATGAAAGTACAAAACTTCCTGCATTTTCAGTGAGAAATACAGAATAAAATATGTTTGATGATCTCTATATATCCAAGGCAAAGGTAGCACCCATATACAGGTAGAACAGCCACTGTGGACCACTACAGTGCAGAAGGTAGAAATGATCTGCTAACTACACTTTACTATATCAGCTGTCATAACAGAAGAGATCCTTTAAAAATCCTTTTTACAAACAAGCTCTCTCATGTTATTTGTGTCCGTTTAGTTCTGTGTCTTCTTTTTGTCACATCTTTTGTTATTTTGAGTGTATAAAAAAAGTTACATAACAATGGCAACCCTTTTTCGATGTTTTCTGCTTACATTTATGGTAACATTGTATGTTATCCTTAATCTGAGCAATCTCTAGGCATTTAGTAAATGAAGGAGAAAAATGAAAAGAAGATACCAATGTCACACTGTAACCCCTTTTCTCTCTCTCCTGTGTCATGGCA
This sequence comes from Gallus gallus, assembly GCF_016699485.2. Lineage (NCBI taxonomy): Eukaryota > Metazoa > Chordata > Aves > Galliformes > Phasianidae > Gallus > Gallus gallus. The sequence goes on along the minus strand of NC_052538.1, from coordinate 19,043,824 downwards.
TGTTTGTTTCAACAGTAAGACAATGATGAATAGAAACAGAAAAGCAGATGTCATTCAGGATTAGTTAGATCCTGAACTTTGTATATTTAACTAGAATTATTCAAGCCGTGCATTGCCTTTTGCTGAAGCTGTTTCTATGAAGTTTTGACACAAACAATAAATACTATTGCTGGACTACAGATATAAAAATAGTTTGGTGAAACCAGCCTAGTGAACCTCTCAAGTTATGCCCACTGTCTCAGTCTCCATCATTTACTATAATTTTAACTCATCTCAAACTCTCTGTAGCTACTTCTCTTACTTAATAACATCTCTATAATCTGTGTTTGTCTTCTTTAATAAAATGTTTCATTTTCTCTCTTATTACTCATTTTCAAACTTTAGCCCAGTGTCTTAACAAAGAAATACTATTTCCTAAAAAAAGGAATGCCAATTATACATTCTTTTACTAGCTTTTACAGATAGCAATGTTGCGGGAAAAGTATTAATTTGAAAATACATAATGGATATTGAATTAAATGCATTTGCTTAAGGAAAGTGGTTGAGATCATATCCACATATGAACGTATATATATATATACACACACACCCACGCGTATAAAAACTATCAGTGTGCTAAATCACCAAGGAAAAAAGTTTACAAGGAATTTTATGTACAAGAGTGCTGTAGACCTTACCAAAAGTTCACTGCACGTATTCCCTCTGCGATCTACTGAACAAACGACTTAAAAGGTTCACCTACTGTGCTCCATATTATGAGTGGGTAAATGAAAAATGTGGGCACTAGAACACACGTTACTTACTGTAGTTTTGGAAATGAATCAGTGTAGGCTTTTAGAATTTGTGTATGTTTAATGTAAACAAATACATTTAAGACTTCAAAATGTATTCAGTAGTTGAAGCTCTCACTAAAGGATGTATTGCCTTTAGTTGGCCTAAGCCTCTACTTTCCTTTTTTGCATTGGGCTACAATAGCAGGATCTACCTTTGCAGCCTGAGCAAGTGAAGGAAAATGCTTCTTTCGTCCTGTTTCTAAAAGTATTGTCAGAGGACACTGAGAAGTAGCTTGCTCTGTGTTACTGGAAAATGATTAAATCTTTGAAGCCAGACAATATTTTGGAAGGAAACAAAGCAGAGAGTAAAGGCAGAAGATTGGCATACAGAGCAGTAGGAAAATAGAGTGCCTTCCATGAAATAAAAATACTAGTAATTTTGTAAGACATTTGCTTCTCACCTCTCTGCTAGCGCTTTTGTTTCTGTTTTATTATTCTTGTTTTCTGATTCACACCACAGAGTACTTTCAATAATTTCCAGCAATTTAAAATAATTACAAAAATCATGAAATAGCAAATGACTGTGGAAAATGACAACAGAAAGAGTGTAAATGTCTGCAGCAGTACTAAACACAAAATGATCACGTTAGAAAACGTCACTGTCATAACTATTGTTTTGTTTTGCTTGAAGGCAGATGCACACAAATATTTTAAGAACTTTAAAAGATCTAATCCAGTATTTCTCTGACTCTAAGCAAGTTTCAGCAAGAGAATTTTGAAAGAAAAGCATATATTCTAGACCTGTCAATGAATTTATAATAAACAAACAAAAAACCTAAGCCCACGCATCCTCTCGTGAAAGCCAAAATAAATAGCATTTGTTTCCAACTTCATATCTGCAGTTAACAGTAGTAGCACTCGTATTCACAGATAGAATAACCAGTAAAACAATGGCTCTTCATTTTCTACTGAAAGGATAGAAAACACTGAGAATTATAAAATTAAATCCTTAAAATAAGCATTGTAAAGGCAAAAATATATTAAAGAACAAAGAAGTAGTATTTGAGGTAGCCTTGGAATGTAGCATGCAATAGTGTTCCTTTTACACTTGCATGCGAAGAGATTACTACATTCACCACAGTAAAGGAGCTTTAAATAAAACTTTATTGTGCTAAAGTAGAGCTGGATTATTTACAACAGTGCTTTGTAGATGTGCTAAAACTGCTATCCAGTTATTATGTAAATAGGAAGCACAAATGATTGTGTTCAATTGAAATGTTTGATATATGCATGTAAATAGCAAAGTTAAAAAAAAAAAGGGGGGGGGGGGAAAGGAAGGCTTTAGTGTTTAATTTTTCCTACATTTCAAATCTTCTGTCTCTTGGGCAGTGAGATAACATTTTACGTATCTACGGCACAGTTTGGAAAGAGAACTTCAGTGATATTCTTGGTTACTGGTCACTTTCATTTAGGAAGCAGTTTCCATGACTTTTTCAAACCTGAAAATTTCAGCCCATTAATCCTGGTTACAAAGCTATGCTCACTCTATCATCTCAGATTCTTTGCTGTTGTTCTTTCTAGTACATCTCACATTCAACGCAGTTGTCACAAATCTGGACCCTTCCTTCTTCATGTTTTGCTGCCAATATACTGCCAGTGAGTTATACGGACATCTAGTAACAGCTTAGGATAAATTCTGTCCAAATTGTGATTTAATTTCAAATTGCTTTAAAAAAATGTACTAAGATTTACATCCACTACGTTTTTTATTTCAGAGTGTCATGAATTATGTCTTTATTTATATTTTGTACATATTGTAGCTGGCCTATTTTACATGATTTTACTCAGACTAGTGTAATAGTTTTGAAGAAAACTCATTAAAAAATTCTTGGTTATTGCCATATGTCTTAACTGTGGCCTCTTACATGCATCTATTTAGTTTGTTCTATATCCTCCAGAAAATACCTGTCAAAATGGACCACTGCACATTATTCATTTGGAAAGTATCTGTTACTACTGCATGCTCTACATTTTCTTAGTAAATGCACTGCGCTGTTGCTGATTTTGCACAAATATTCATTATCATACTGTAAAAACTGCCATAACATTGATAATTAAGGTTTTACAACAAGCTGCATATAACTGACATTCCTTCCACAGAACAGAATAGGAAGAGATCAGTTTTAACAATTAAATGAGTTTCCCTTTTTGGCCCATACAATCAGGCTGTTACTTTTTAGTCAGTAATACCGGAGACCCTGTCTCAATTTTGCTATGGTATTAAACAGCATATCAGTAAATGGTAATTAAGAGTGAAATCTATAAACATAATACAAATTTTAAAAGAGCCACTCAACATTTCTTCTTCATGTTGAGCTCCATTCTGAGATTACAATTCTGCAAATATATCTTATTTTTCTTCAGGTCAAGAAGCAACTCTTTTCAGGGCATCTGGTCTTTGTATACAACAGAGTTATTTTATACCCTTCCTCCAAATGAAAATACCGCCTTATTTCAAAACTGTCTGCAACAGTTGAAAAGGATAAGCATCTTTTTATCTGGGCTGGGGATGCAATGAACAAGCAGGTTCCAGGCAGCCATACTGGTTTTTTTAAAAGGCTCTTTAGAAATCCTGTCTTAGTGAAGTGGTGCATTGCAGAGAATCAGCTAAGAATCGTGGCTTTCCCTCAACAGTTTACTTACTGGCTTCACAGAGTTTATGTAGCAGGTGTTATTAGCACTTCTCAGTAATAGTCACTTTAGGGGGTTTGTCATCCATCTTAATAATGCCACCAGCATTTCAGCAGATGGTAGACATGATTCCATGCACTCACTGCTTCTAAACTGCTCCAGAACGGATTTCCATCATATTTTTAATTACAAATGAGAAATATATCAGAAACAGACTTGTCTCATGCTGGCATTTCCAAAGGCTTTCTTCCAGGCAGGCAAGGGCTATGCCACTTTGTTTTATTTTTTATATTTCACAAAGATTGAATGATTCACAGGAGATATTTTCAGCGTGTTCAGAGCTAGAATTAAATTCAAATCACTCTTGTGTACTCTTCAGCTAAGCACCCTCTTGTTTTGAATTGGAAGATAAGGTGCCAGCTTTAGTGGTAAAATTACTGTGGTAGAAAGCTCTCAAAAGTAAGCAGAACACAACACAATTTACCCTCAGTAAGACCACCTCCTCTCCAGTTCAAACTTGACTAGCCACAAATATTATCAAGTATTAAGAATAATCAGGCAGATAGAAAGATAGGAGGCTTTATATTTCTCATTAAATGTATGGGCAGCTTAAGTGGTTAAAATGTCTTCTAAAAAGTGAGCCTGAGAAGAGTTATGATTGAGAATAAACACTAGTTTGGAGTGTCTTTACAGTGAAGAGTAAGAGAACATTTTTAGAAATAAATGTAGTGTATGACTAAAGAACTTAATTCCTGTAATGGGATCTCCTATTTACGTGCTAGCCTTATTAGGTAATTGTAACATTTAAGAGCTAGTTCAGCAAAGCTCTGAGGCAAGCACTTGAATTTCCACTGAAAACAATTCTTCAAAAAGCAACTCTCAGGTATTTAGAGTTACAATCACAATAAAACACATTGAGGGATCAAGATTTTAGATAATTTTATAGCAACAGATCAAATTTGTAAATGTTTATCCTACTACTTCATGTACTTTCTATGTCATGATCCATTTATTTATTAATTTCCTTTCAACCTATGCTCTTACACGTTCTCTTTGGGTGAATTCCTTCTACCTTTCTTTTTTATTTTGTAGACACGTATTGTTCCAGTGGAGATCATAAATAAATGAAAGTTAGGTGGTAGGTAGCTTTTCTTTAAATAGCACGTTTAGCAAAAGTAGTTAAAATACGATGGGATGGAAATGAGAAATTGACATACCAGAATTCTGGGTATTTGGTGCGCATTTTTCAAATACTATTAAGCATGTATTATTTTAAAAGAAGATTAAATACTTTGAACTTTAGTAATAGATTTTGGCAGCCTACTTAATGTAGCGACTGCAAATTCTTCTTTCAATCTAAAGTAGTTCAATGCATTCAAAAAGGCAATAGTAATTCAGTAAATAGTTTTCCTCTATTTAAAACTTTATGTGTTCTGGCTTACTGACTTTCAGATTAGTGCAGGACTGGATAACGAGTGGAAAATCCACTATCTAAATGAAGCATAGTCAATCAGTAGGCTCACTGAAATTGGAATCTTTATCTTTGACATCTCTAAGTGTAATGACTGCATATTCAATGAAATTTGGCAGTCCAATGCTTCATACTTTTCATCACGTCTAGAGGATGATATCAGAACATAAAAATAGCTTCGTGTCACATTTTCCTGAGGAGCCCATTAAAACAAAACGAATGTAATATCAGAGCCAGTAAGTAAACTGAAGTAATTAAATTATAAAAAGTTACTTAGATATAGACAGATTTCAACAAATTGCGCCCAACAAAAAAAAATCACACTAAATACTGTTAAACAGGGTGCTCCACACAAGTCTTTGTATCAACTGCATGCTTGTTCCCATCCTGACCACACACGTACACAGTTACAAAAGCCTGCAGTAATTAGGAAAAAAAAATCTTATTTTAGTTTTCATTTAGCAATTTTTGCAAAAGTTGCATATATTAGCCTCTAATTAAGCACCTCTTGGCACTACCTCAGTGCTTTTTCAATAAGTGGCACTTATGGTAATTCTATCCTTATTAAGCAGATGTCTATGCCACTCACTGACATTAGGTTATCTGGGGAGATATCCCAATAAAACAGTATGCAAATTAAATTTGTCCCGATTAAAAGGAGTTTATGGTAATTGTAATACCTTTCAATAAGTTTCTCACAGTAGGAAATATCATTTTCTTAAAATAAATCTGAGCCCTAGCACTTCAGCAGGAGTGATATTGCAAGAAAATCATCCGTCAGAAGCCCTAGCAAGACAGCATTGCTGCTTGTGAATTGGTGCAAAGGCATCCTGGAAACTGTCATGTGGGGGCCACCATGAGTGAAGAGGAACAAAAGAAAATGCATATGGAATTGGTTACTTTAGAGGAAAAAAATATTCTGTGGAGTGCTAGTAATGCAGTTCTCTTTGCCCCAGCAGTCATCTCTGCATACCAGAACAGCACTGTCCTCCCTCAGAAACAATTAAAAGGACCATTCACCTATCAGGCATTTAAAGAGTACGGATAACTACAGATCATTGTGATAAAAGCTAAAATTAGCAAAGAAAATGGTGAGAACTTAATTAGAGCATCTAAAAGCAAATTAATATATTCAAAATGTTAAATTTACTGAATTATAATCATATTTTTGACCAATATATTATCAGTCGTCCCCCCCCCCCAGTCTGTGCAATTATGGAGGAATACAGTTATTCTCTTTTTGCATACATTACTAAAGACAGAAGTACACAGAAATGAAAAGACAAATTAACAAAGTGATTTGGAACAATAAACACCAGTTTCAAGCTACTTAATATGAAGTTAAAGGAAATGAAATTCACTTGCCTATAATAAAATGCTTTGTGGAACTAAAATGACAAATTAATACCATGGCAAGAAACTGAAAAGAGCTTTCCTAGAACTAGTAATTGACAGAATTTATGGAAATTCCCAAATTACAAAAACACTAAATAAAAACTCCATTGCAGTCTTGAAAAATGGGAATGATGTGCACTACAAATCAAAACCTGAGATCCAGACAGGTTTGCAGATGGAAGAACTGAGCACTAAAGTCAACTAGTAATATTTTATGTCTAAAAGGCTTTTCTGTTTTATTTGATAAATATGCTTTTCTATACTTTAAGACACAGGAAAATAAGCTTGAGTGACAATACCTGCTGGCATGGTGGCCAACATCTCAGAAATCTGTCCATGAAAATATTTAGGCAAAAAAATCTGAAGACCAATATTCCTATAATTTATATGAAACGTGGCCAAACAATATAAAGATATATTAAAATGTATGTCCAAAAAACTAACTTACATAAACTTCATAAAAAAAAGAATTGCTACTGCAGAGATGAAAATTTGAAAATGTTATAAAAATATACTACAAGCACTGAGAAAAATATAAATGACACTTATAGTGGTCCACACCTTGCAATAATAAGGAAGTGTAAATTCTGAAGACTTTTAGCTGTTTCTGGTAACTACAGACAAATGTATTACAAATACGTTTGATTGATTAAGAATACAAACAATATATGGATTCAGAGATGACAGCAGTAGCTGAAAGCACAGTGTGTTTCGAGTGTTGTTTTTTCTTTCTAATACTGCAGAAGTTAGAGCATCGTTAAAGTGATTCTCTGGTATCCTAGTGGCTGCTGAAAGCACACACAATGCTGAGGCAATATGATCCTGAGGCTACTCTCATTTATGCCAGGCACTGGGTGGTTGCGGAACTGGAGAAGCAGGAGGGAGCCACGTTCAGGATGATCTAACACCACGTGCAACTGCACTTTTTTATTATTATTTCTTGTATTATCCCTTCTTCACCCTTCATTTTTCCTAATAGTTATGCACGATTTCTTCATCACAGATCGTCTGTACCAGATTTCAGATATAACGGTCAGCTCTTCAGCTGCTTTAAACCAAAGCATCACCATTAATACTGGGTTGTAAATGTAACTGATAATCACCCCTGAAAAAGGGGTACGTAATGATTAGCAGTTTGAAGCTGTATCCCTTCCCTCACAAAACATTCTATTCATTTCAGCCACCTGCTGTCTCCTGATTCCCTTGGCAGAGAGTATCTCATTGCTCTCAGCCTACCTATGTCCTGGCCAAGCCATCCTCCAGTGCTAAAATCACCCACTGTTGTGTCTGCATTGTAACCCAGTCTGTTCAAAGGGATTATCTTACTGGCACTGTGCTACCGTGACATTTCTGAGTCGGATGGACAACTTGCGAGAACCCAACAGACCAGTGTGGAAGGAACACACGAATGTGGCATGGAGCAGAAAGACAGCTACCTTCTTTACTCCAGACATTTTCCTCTTGCTAGATCCCTCCAAAAATACTTTCCATAATAGTCAAGGAAAATACACTTCTAATAGTAAAAACCATCAGGAAAATAATCTAAATTAATTTTAAACCAATTATCTCCTGTAAATCTACTAAATTAAAAAGCAGAAAATCCCACAGTGTTGTTTAAGGTTCCCTATACCTTGAAACCAAACCAGGCTTAGGTTTTCCAGTGTGTTGATTGTACCTCCTGGTCTATGTGCTAAAATTATCATCCACTGTATTCAAAATTTCCTTTCATGCTCACTTCCATCAAGGTGGTAGCAGCACTGCTCTTTTTGAGGAGGGAAGGGATAGGGGAGACGCTGATGAGACAATATGCGTAATGACTGGTGATGCCACAAGCATATGTTCTGAAACAAGGGAGTTATACTCAGGGCACCATTTCATTTTTTAAATAGCTTTTCATATTTTCTCAGAATTAGGGCTATTTGTCTGAAAATGTTTTCACCTTGTAGGTATGCTAATCTACAGTAGAGGGCGTGAGGTTTCATTAATGGACAGAATGACTAATAAATAGGCTACTTTACATGTTTGCCCCAATCACCTCTAAAAGCTCTTTCATTCATTTTAATTATTTCTGCTGAGCAGCTACATCCCTTGCTTTCTGTAGCTTCTCTCAGATGAAGCAATAGCCTAAGGTTAACATGCTCTCTTGATCGTTATAGACAACTAATTTTTGCTCCATGTTATACCAGGAAGACAAGCCCCTCAGAACTCTATCCTCCAGTTTCACTGGAATTTCAGTTGCTAGCTCATAACTGTGCATCTTAAGAAAAAACATTGCATCACTCCATCACCCTAGTTTTCTTTAAACATTCTTAATAAACTTCCTTTGATTCCCTGTCAGGTTGCATATGTTCAGACTTAATCATAAGGACTCCATATGCTTATGCTTTTTCCTTCATCAGAAGTACCCCCAGTATGTGTCTGTTGGCCTTCTGCCCTGATGTTTGTAATTCTTTGTTATAAAATCAAATGCTTTTTATCTTGCTTTCCCTGAAGGCTGTTTGAAGAACAGATACAGTAGGGTAGGATACAGGCTATGCTATGTTGCTGTGGCATTTTCAGTGGTGTTCAGACTCAGTGTCTTATAAACACTTGGCTTTGACCCAAACTTGCTCTCTCTCTGATAATCTAATCTTTAGCTCCATAGCTCTGAGAAAACTAATTATTTCCAGAAAAATAGTGCACCTGCATGTGCTTCTGCAAAGCAATCATGTCAAGTAGAATGGGCGGAATATAGCATGAAAGTACCACGGACTTGTGTCCAAATATTAAAGGCATAAATTACAAGTCTTATGTTGTTTAGGTGTGAAACTACCAGTGTCTTCCTTTTGAAATTCTCTGTTCTTTGGCCATGGGCATGGCTTCACAAAGCTAACTCCCAGCAGCATCTTGGAAATGAATTACATTCTCTAAAATCACCAAGCACTTACTCAGGTAAGGAAGAAACTATCCCCATAATAACTCATTTCCCAGTTTTCCACTTTTCTATGTTATATGTTGGTTCATCTATCAGACAAGATCAAATAGAGTTCTCATATAATTTAGTAATACTAAAAAATTGCAGCTGCTTATTCAGTTTTTTTCTCAGCAAGCTTCAAATACCCGATCAGTGGTCATTCAGATAGGGGAGAAGGAAAAGTCTAGTTTATTTAATTCTAAGACATCAGAACTAAGTCCTTTCTTTGAAAATGGAAATATCTACCCTCACATAAACAACATTACGGGCAAAAATTACAAATAGCAACTCCAATTCAGTTTTATAGCATAATTTACCCCTGATAATAGGTATCTCCAAGATAATTCAGCAAATATTGTTTACATAATTATTTCAGAAGAATGCTGTTAAATAATTATTTCAGCAAATGTACAAATGATTTTACCTTTGTGCTCCTTTAACTTATTAAATGTTATTCCTTGACAAGACTGAAGTTAAATTCAGTATCATATAAAATAGGATGCATTATAAACAATTAGTAGGTTATTCTATGCAGATAAATATATGTTTTATTAATATGTGTTCTTTTATTAAGTCGCCCTCCCCCACATTCATTCACTGGCTCAGCTTTCCCAACAGCACTGCACGACCAGACTGCTGAACTACTTTAAGCTGTCATAAATTAACTTTAAAAGATGTCTTGAAACTCAGTGGCTTCATATAGAGATCTTGAGAATCATACCTTCCTTCTAGGGCTCCTACAGACCTTACTGTTACCTTATTAAAAGGAAGATATGAGTTTACAGGAACTTACATGTACTCACAGACCTCTCTTTAGCACAGACATGATACCATACTATGCTGCTAAAGCCCTGGCTTCCTCTGTAATGCAAAGTTTAGGGCTAAGGTTTGAAGTGCTCTTTACCCAGAAGCGGAAGAGTTATAATTATTCTCCTTATGGTTTATTAACAGTTCGAAGTTCCACATTTGTGAACTAAGTATATTGAACTAAGTATATTTTTAAAAATCTCACTTACATTCTTTTGGAAGCCTTGCATACAGCTCAATGAGGCCATGAATTAGATTTTTGCAATGCATGTACATGTTCATTTTCAGGTGTTTTACAATGCCAGAGCAAAATAAAATTGTGCTAAGGTATCCAATCCAGGTCATGAGTTCTAGCAGTAGATCATATCTGACTTGACAAGGCCACAAAAAAAAAAATTTCAGTTACAACTACAATATAGGCAGGTCCTGCAGACTGTGAGTGAAAAAGGACTTCAAGAATATGATTTAACTTTACTGGAGGCTTCTAAATTTTTGGTTTGAATAGTTTCTGCCTGATACCCATCTGTCTATGAGAATAGTTTATACAATTGGAATACTGCAGAAATCTGTCTGATTGGTTAATTCCATTTACCAAATAAAAAAGTTCCTTTTGTTGTACACTTAGCTATTTACACAAAAAACGTAACTTGCGTTTCACGCTGTCATTTTGTCAGTCATGAGTCTGAAAACGCTGTATGCCAATACACTACTACTACAAAGAACAGAAGGTAAGACAAGGTTTGTTTTAATTAGCATTATAAGTCAGATTAAATACTATTTCATAGCACTGAAAGTTCCAAGCAGTTATCTAACAGGTACTCTGAAGCAAATACGAAGAACCATATCTTATTTAGTGTGACAAATAAGAAAACAGAAATCTAATCAGGATAACTTGCATACAGTGTTTGAAAACCTGTGATCTGTTATATCCCATTCCCATGCAGCTTTAATTGAAGCAAACTTACAGTAGTAAAAATTTTACAAGTGACTTGTTGGTTCTCCCTCCCTGCACAGTTTCAGGGGATTTTTCACCTTATTCCTTCGGAAAAAAATAAATTTAAAAGAAAAGTATTTTTGTTACTATTCCTGCTGTTTCAGATCCTGGACATAACAGCTGTAGTCAAGACTTTACAGGTGTTACATCCAACACACTGCACTTCTCCGTACTGAGCACTATATTGTATGAGAGAAAGCAGAAGCACCCCAAAACACAAAGTTTGACACAAACATTTTTCTTAGCTATAATTTCCTCACTTTACCTCAAAGGGCTGAGACCGCAGTGGGAAACTAATGATATTCAGTAAACAGTGGAACATTGGATCACGATAGCGATAAACCAAACTCAATTAATACATATCATAGCATAATTGAAAAACAAGCCTCTGAATAATGAAAGCCCATGTACATCTGGTCTCATTTGTTGTGTTTACAAAGTCTTGCATACCAGGTAATGAAATTAATAAAATTCTCTGTCAACATTTCTATGCACAAAAAAGCATTTATATGAGCAGATGGCATCTTTTACTGCGATCCTTACCATGAAACCATTTCACTTCTGGAAAGATGAGCATGCAAGACACTGCTAGACACTGCCAAGCACAATGATGTACTGAATTATAAACTAAGCTGCACTCACTAATTCACAACCTACAGTGCCATAGAATTTACCCCAGAGCATTTTGGAGCCCATTACCCCCCATAAGAGCACCTTCTTCCAATCCACTCCCTCTTTATACCCTTTTCCACCCTGAAAACTATATCTGTTTCCTACCAATAGCTTTCAACTCACATCACTGTGATGCTTTCTCACAGGAAGCAGAACATGAGAGAAGTTCACTTTCATCAACATTGAAGAGTCATCCTGGAAGCCAATCTGACATCTTGAATGAGTCCAGCGTGAAAAGGGGGAGAGCAATCTTTGAGAAGATGTCATCAGGAAATGGACAGAACAACCTTGAAGGTTAGCTTTACCACTTTGATCTGATTTCCTCTTTCAGTAGTCTACAGTAGTGGTCTCCAAACATTTCTGACAGCACACCCGTACCCCTACCAGTAACACACTTCTGAGCATGCCCTCCCAGTATATGTATATATTTTTTAAATTATATACATGTACTATTCCATGAGTACCAATATATTATGTACACAAAAACAGGTATTAAAAAAGATGAAAGATGAAATAAACAATTTAAAATGTTAAATTGTAAAATAAACGTTAAAATATACTAGTATAAAAATAGTTTCTTCCTGCAGCTCAGTTGTCTTGTGCAGATCCTGGGGTACACACACCTTACTCTGAAGACCACACTACAGTGTAAGACAGCATATGTACCTGTGCTTTGGTTTACTAGAGAAACAATATTGATTATACACTACTTGGTTCCAATGTCAAATATCTGTTATACAGTACACTAACATGCAAACATATTTGAGATTTCTCAATTGCATACTTTTGGTTGTATTTATATAGTAAATGCATGCTATGTATCACCATGCTAGTGCAAAACCAGCTCTCAATCTCCCCCTTCCATTTATTCCTCCTATTCTCTCAAGCCTATGCTGGTAACATCAGAGAAAATAGTGCACTTAATTTCTTTATACATAAATTAAACAATTTACTTCATCACAGAAGTGGCAATGGACAATCACAGTCAATCAGAACAGCTTCGAATGAGGGAATGTGACATGCTTATCGATGCAAACAGCTTTCTTTTTTTTTTGTGGGGGGGGGATGAGTGCCATAAGTCCATTAAGTAATTTTTCAATAAAAGATAATAGAATGGACTCCTATGTTTTGAGAATGTATTTCATATAATTTTCATTTATGAATGTTTTCAAATGTTTTTGAAATCTTCAAAGCTCAATAATTTAAAGTTTACTCTTCACATAATTTTTGATGAAGACAACCCAAATCTACAAATAAGTTATCAAAAATATGGACAGCATTCATCTATTACGAAAAAGCAGTAACTTCATTTTCTATTTTGGTGGAGATAGTTTGGATTTGGCATTGTGTTGTTTTTATAATATGTTAACATTTAATTGTGGCTTTCCGCTTGTTAATTTTACATTTCGTATCAGCTGTAATGTGTCATCTCTAGGCAGAACTTGAAAGAATATTTAGTACTGAAGAATTCAGTTCAGTAGAACGCTCATTAACCAAATACAGTTTTCTTTTTTTTTTTTAATAGGACAGAGCTAGAATAGCAGGAGAATAAGGATCTTTGGATAAAAGGCAAGATGATAAAATTTACTTGGTCATTAGTCTTGTAATCCGAGTATTCACACTCTTTGATGAGTTCAGAGCAAATCTTGACTTAATTTTAATGAGCTCAGCCTCACTCTCAGGTGAGTGCAGTACCATAACAGATACATACAGCTTAGCCTAATACACTACCTAATTTGGGTAAAACACGTATAATAACTTCGAGACCGTAAACACCATGCTGTGCCAGCAAGCTGTACCATTCCAGTTAGTTCTGTTACTATAACAAGTATAACATAGTTACACAACACGGAATGACTCTGAAGCCCAAGGTGTTTCACCTTCCTAACTTGTGGTCCACGTTTACCATAGATAAACCACAGGTTGGCTCTGGGTTGTTACGAAATGTAACTCTTCTTACAAATGCATCAAATTTAACATCAAAACAAAACACCTTAAACATCTGCACAGATAAAGGTAGGTTTAAATACTATTCTGAAGAAAGCTAAAATGATTAAGTATATTGAATCTGCAGAAACACTTTTTTTTTTTTTTTTCCTCTCATGGTCAATGCACAAAAAGCATGGGCTGGGGTCTGAACCAAGCCTATATGATAGATTTACAGATCCTACTGAATTGCCACACCCTTTCCCCCTACCAAAGCTTTTCTCACATTTTAGAAAGACAGAAGAGATATTCAAAGAGGCACCTCTCCTCAAAAGCTTTGGAGAAACTGTTTGCAGCTTCAGGCAGAGATTAGGAGGCAAATAACAGAGTTCCCTTTAAAGGTGGGTCACAGGAAAAATACTTTTGTAAACATAGCTCTGATGTTCCCAGTAACTAGCCCTGTAGTATATCACTACCAATTTCCCTCCTCCGTGGAGATTTCAATGACATACTTCAAACATCAACCTCCCTTTGTTTTTCAGATTCTAAACCACTAAAACTAGGGTAATAATTCACACTGACATATGTAACAGAGATGTTTCTTTTTTTTTATCTACCCATGAATACTACTGAACACTTACATCCATTATTGGAGACTTGTAATGCTGTAGTTGAATGCAGTTTTTAAACAGGATCAGCTCAGGAATGAAGAACACTCGTACCATCAGCATTATGTCATTAATACTGCAGAAAGAAAAGAATGAAGATGTCACACAGATCAACTGAAATTCATTGGGCTCAGGCAGTTTTTTCCACCACAGTGAAAGCTCTAGTGATAAGATCAATATTTTACTCAACTTTCCTTAAGTCACATACCATATATATTTTATGACTTGAATAAAAGTTTCATCTTGGTGAAATGAAGTGGCATGAGGGAAGAGCATCTGATACTTGTTTGAAACTAGTCCCAGGCACACAGCAACTTACAGTTATAGTCGCTTAGAGCAGGTTCCATAATGCCATTTGGAGACTGTTTGGAAGCTCAGGCTGAGGTAGATTTACTGTTCTGAGAATGAGAAGCCCTTTCCAGCATATTTATGTTTACCACAAGGTAAACCATAAATCTGCATTTTGTAACACCATAAGAGACTCCTACGTAAGAAGTTAACACTCAGGCTAAACATTCCCTGTTACTTACCTAGTTATTCAGTTATATTGCAATATAAACTTACAGCATCAGTTGATAGTAAAGACACAACTGAAGAGTATTTTTTTCTAATACCTTAGAGTGAAACATTTATAATCACATGGCTAAGTAGACATAATGCCTGTTTACCCACATCATAAATATATTATTCAGGTATTATTTTATTATGACAGAAACAATTATTTCCTTTCAAAGGGAGAAGGAAAAAACGAATGTGAATCAGAAGAACCCTTGTGGCTGGTTTTTCATGGCCTGCATGTTTAGCAATTCCAGACTCAAGCAGACCAAAAGGAAAAGTAAATCTCAATGAGCAAGACCTCTTTTAGCTAAGGCTGACATTACCTGCTTTATCTATAAACTACTGTGATAATTATTTAAATCTCTCTCCTGCAATGTTTTGAAGGACGAGTGATCATTTCTTTGGTAATCAGCATTATTTATCAGTTAAAGTCATTACTGTAAAAGTGGATTTATTTTTAAAAATATCCTCTACATATGGTGTTTGGAGAGCTATATTTATTGACTTCCAGTGACTTAAAAACATAACTTTGACTCTTATTTTTGAACTAGCTATTCTCTTCACATGTTAGACTATCAAACTTGTCATCATTAACAGCCAAGATTATTTTCTGTTGTAGACATTACTACCTGTTTCCCTAGCCTTACCTTCTTTTATCTTTTTAACATTTTTTTTTTTTAACCCCAATAACTTTATTTTCTCCACAGACATATGAGTAACAGGAAACCTGCCCAAGTTTTGGCTGATAACAACATTGAGAGACAGAAGCCAGTTTTGTGGCTTTGACAAAACTAGAAAGTCTTTTGTTACAAAAGACAGTTGATTAGATTTTCTAGCAAAGAAGAGGAAGAATATGTGTAACACATTTCCCCATTTATAATCCATTAAATTTATAATGAACTGCATTCTACAATCCAGAGAGAAATTAATTTGAGGCAAGAGCAAAAAATTGCTCTTAGTAGGAAATCACTTTTTACACATCTTTGGCAATGCTGGTTTAAAGAGCCTCATTCCCTTGTTTTCTCACATTTAACCCTGTCACCGCACTGAATGACAGCGCCTCTCATTTGTGCTGCCAAATCAGTCAGAACACATTGTGATCCAGATCTAAGAACTGATACAGATAGGTAAAGCAAGAAGATAAACAAAACAATCAAAATAGAAGAAGATCTTACTTCAATTTGGATTATTTCACTCAAGGCCGCTGGTTTGATTTACTGTGTAGGTTCTTAAACAGTTGTACCATCACAAGTAATAGGAATGGTGTACTGCAGCCAAAGAAGGAGAGTGAGAATGAAGAATTCTGAAGGTATCACTACTGCACTAACACCAATGTTGTGAAACCTCTCCCTGTTCTCAGAGGCAACAAGTTGCAGCTTCAGCAAAAGTTGTTAAACAGCTTTGAAGTGACAAAGCTTTACTAATTATATTTAGGTCTGTATCTGAAGTAGAAACACACCTCTGGACAAAGGGACTCTCACCAAATGACTGACACAACTGAAGAAATCTTAGCATTTAAGCTCTTCAAAAATAGAAATTATTTCAATGAACTAACGCCACCTTTCAACGACCTATGGATGTATTATCAGCTTTTAATGATGAGTGCACTTAGCATAGAACTGAGGCTATAGCATGAATTTTATTTATAACTAAACCAAGCAAAGCTTGGTTTGGGGAGTAAGCAAGTACTAGCAGTTGCACAGGCAACTCAGTGTTGCTAGGTTCTGTATAGGTTTAACTGTTCTGTGCATCTTCCATAATAAGATTCCTCTGAGTATCTACTATGAACTGAAAAAAATCCACTGTGCTTAACTCAGGTTCTATCTTCAAAAAAAAAAATATGTAAAAACATTGACAATAGCATGCTTTATGAATGATTATTTACAACTGATTGTAAAATTATCTACAGGAGAGAGTGATCGTAGTTGGTAGGGTTTTCTCTGAAGAATGAAGTGCAGGTTAATTAGGTTTCTCATTTGTTTTTGGTATAAACATTGTTTTCTGCAAATAATTGTCAAGTTGAAACTATCAGCTGAATTAGTCAGTATGTAGGTAATACACGAGATTCTTTGCAAACATATCTGCTACCTACGAACTGTAGGCATTTGGACACGACAAAGTGACAGAAGAATAAGAACTGCAGTTGATTTATTTAAATTGTTACTCAGGTTTCAGAAAGCCCACATTAACTTCTATTTATGGTGCTGTGATCACAGCAACTATTTTGCACATTTAAATAAGGTATACATTATTGCACATCTATTTTGTCCACTGCTCTGTTTAAAAATCTGTCCCAGTACAGCTTATAAAAGAAGATCCTTGCTAAAGTCATTTACAACTAGTCTACATTGGTCTCTAGGGCTGAAGGGCTTTACAGAAAGTTATTTGCATTTCAAATGACTTACAATGAACACTGATTCAGACAGCTTAAATGTTACAGCGAATAATTAATTACTTGAAATAAACTTGTTTAATTGATAGTCAATGGACTGAATCCTGAATTGAAGAGGATTACTTTCGCAGAAGTATAATAAAGTGTAATAAGAAACTTGCAATTGTGCAAGTAACATAAAAAGGAGCAAAAAAAAAAAAAAAGTTTGATGTACTTGATTAGAAGATAAAATAGGCTTAGACTGACTCTGTAATAAAAATATTGTGTGATGTTCTTACAAATTTACACAAGTTGATGAATACAAAGACTTACAGGACTCTGCAGTTAATAGGCCTTACCTTCTGTCTCATCATTCCCATCAACTTCAATGGAGTTACCCTAGATTTACGTGGCTGCAGATTAGGGAGTTCATACTTAACCTAAAAAGAATCAAGAGAAATGACAGGTCAGCATGTAGGACCCAAATTAATTCTTCCTGACAAAAACAAATCCATCCTTGGAAAGATGATAGTTTGACTTTTAATCTGTA
This sequence comes from Gallus gallus, assembly GCF_016699485.2. Classification (NCBI taxonomy): domain Eukaryota; kingdom Metazoa; phylum Chordata; class Aves; order Galliformes; family Phasianidae; genus Gallus; species Gallus gallus. The sequence continues at coordinate 19,025,995 of NC_052538.1, read as the reverse complement.
GTGAATTAGTATTCAATTTGGATAAGCATCTTCGAGTACTTATCTAACATCAGACAGCATGTTAGTGACTGTTTGCTCTTTTTTTGGCATATATAGAACACTGCTTTATAGACAGTCTTCCTTTGTTCCCACAATTAATTACGGTCTTGTTCCTAGCTCATTTTCAAGTAATTGTTATCTGAGTAAAATCCATCAGCTCAAATACACTGATGATTTAGATGCATGTTTTTCAAATCCCATCTCCACCTCTGTTGGGACTGTGTCCATTTCTGCACCCTCGCTGTCCAATAAAGGCAGCAGCTGTCAATCTCAGTTGCATTTTTTAGCCACTCTAAGAGCATATCTGGTGGTTGCAAGTGTCTGGTAGTTACACAGGTTTATTGTGCTTATTTTTCAAATTGAATACAGGATCTTCTATCATGTTGAACTTCTAGCCACTGGATATCTTCTTTCTCTCTCTCTCTCTTTTTTTTTTTTTTTCCCTAGCAAATTAAAGAGATTTTTAACCTGCTCATTTCTTTTTGGAAGGACAACTGTGATCATATCAGCTCTTCACCCTCTTTATCATTAAATAGATACAATTGTATTTTCCATGTTGGAATATTTTTCTTCTCTGTGTGTTGAGATTTTCAGATATCTTTTTAATAAAAATGATTGTAAGCAACTTTTTTTTTTCCTTTCTCCTTTTAAGTCCTTTCAGTTTAAATATTTTCTTTCTCCTTTCTAACAAGAGAAATGAATCCTACATTCCATACCATGTCTCTGATTCTAAATTGAGCAAGGTATGTTTCAGAAGCATTTTTGGTCCATTGGGAATAACAAAGCTTATGAACTACATAGAAATGCACAGTCAACAATTCATGTCTCTTACAAGTGAAGGTTTTTCTAAATATGTGACAGACCCATAGAGGATAGTGTTTTGGTTTTGTTTTTTTTAAAGGTCCTGTGAGAGCTGTAATATCACATTTTGCATTCAGACAGTCTTATGAGAAGCAAATTCCCTATAGGCTCATTTGAGTATTTGAAAGCATTGATGAAAACTCTTCAACTTCTAGTGCACTGAACTTAGGAGCTAAAATCTGCAACTATGCACTTGAATAAACCTTCAAAACCTGAAAAATATAAGATAATGCTGATCTACAGATCATTTCTCCCATGAGTTTTGGGTTTTCTATACCAAATGTTTCAATTTTTCAGCAAAAGCAAAACCCTCAAACCATATCAGTGCTATGAAACTTTTTACTACGTTTCAATTATGTCAAGGCCTTATTTTTCTGGAAGTATCAAGTAACATTTACAGCAAGCTCTGTGGCTGAGTACAAACATTGTCTCCACTAAAAAACAATAAAGGCGATGCTTAGAATGCTGTTTAATCTATTATGAAAACACTGAGAAGCCCAAAACAGTTAATATAGTTACACCACTGAATACAACCAGCAGTAAGACAGAATTCTCCAGTCCTACTATGCCTGGAAGATTTGTCAAGCTTCGTTTATTTTTTATAGTTGATATGTTATCATTAATAAGGAATTATATCCTCTGAAATAAATACAATCATATGAGTCCCTCATGACAAAGGAGAACAGCTTTTTGTCGACATACCTCACACAGGTAAACATAAGGCTCCTATGACAAAACATTTCATCATAAGCACACATTTATCCTCAAAAGAATCAGAAGATATTGTACCTTTCAGTACTCCTGAATGAGCAAAATCTAAGAGCAAAATGAATGAGAAAGAGCACAGATTGCTTAATCCCTCATACTATCCGAAAGGGTTTCGTGTTAACTTATAAAATAACTAGCTTCCAAGAATAGCACATTTCCTTTTTTAAAGGTAACAGGAGAATAGTTTCTATTACTTTCACTCCTCATATGGCTAATAATATGTATCTATTAAAATGTTTTTTAAAACAGCCCATTAAATTCATTGGCCCCAATTCAGCGAGGAATTTAATCACGTCTAACTTTTAGCCACACGAGTATTGCCATTTCTCTTGATGAAACTATTCACATGCTTACAATTAGGCAGAATCCAAGAATCCCTTGCTGAGTTGGAACAATACCAAGAAAGGTTTTAAACTTGTAAACATTTTTGAAAATTAGAGCAGGGGCTAATAAATATAATGCTGGTAGTAGTCTACGTTAAATACTGCCATATGTCTTTGAAATAAAATGATACTGTTGGGTGATAGAAGACTATCTCTCTCTGTTTCTGAAGAACACATTCAATCTTTCCACTGCTTCGGTTAAATCTCATGTAACGTACAGAATTCTCACTTGGAGGACAGCAATTCAGCCTCTCCTGATTTCTACTTCCTCTGAAAACCATGTTTTTTTCTTTCCAGCAAGCTTTCATTAATTGTAACTGTTGCTATACTTTCTTAAGCTGTAGTAATTATCTGCTGATCATTATTGTATCCAACATACAAACATACAAAAATAGAAAATTATCTTCACATAAAAGTTTTGAGTAGGGTGAGAAGAAAATATTTAGAAGCTGAGTGTGTTTACACTGAACACCGCTCTTCAGTGAGTGTTTGCATCTATGTCTGATTTCATGGAAGACTGCGATTGCTTGTTTTATTTGCTTGCTATAACTGGACCTTGAACACCTATGCCAGCTAAACAGCTCTGCAGTGAATGGGAAGACAGACTAGATGTGCCCTGACATTCTTCCCTCTGTGGTGGGTTACCTCTTCCCTAGCACTCTGCTCTATCTAGCTGAACAAATAGCATTTTCCAAAGTCTCTCTGCTGCTTTTAGTAATGACAAAACTAAATAATGGTCACTTCATAAGAAAAAGGGGAGATTTATGATATGTATCTTTTCTTCCCAGCCACCACTTTAGTAAAACAATAATCAAATTCAGCCAACTTAGGTAAGAAGAACTGTGATTAACTGAACCTGCACTTTCGTCATGCATATGTATGACATTATGCTTTACAGGTAGGCTTCCAGAACAAGGAGTTGACTCCGGCAAGGGCCACACAGGCTTCAAGGCTTAAAAACATCTAGCAAGTTCCACCCTTAAACATGGAGACAAAACAAAATCACCTGTCTCACTCTACTTGCTCCAAAAAAGGAGTGGTATGCCCCCCAGTGGAGCTGGTCTCCATGGGATGGGGTATTCCAGTATTTCAGTGGACTGGAACTTTGCTGTAACTGACAAAAAAAATAGCTATTAGGAAAGGCTTTTTTTTTTTTTTTTCCTTTGTAAAGATGACACCATTCTATAAATGGTATTGATTAGCACTGAAAGACAGAAAAATGCACTCAATGTACATTAATAGACAGCTAAAACTGTATGAAGCAAAGATACCAATTTCTTAGCACATCTGCAGGTAGCAAGCTGATAGCGCTTCTACCTGCCTCTTCCTCTCACTTTTTAACTCTTTAACTCAGTAATTTCCTCAACTTTGAGAAAATCAGAGAGAAATTTTGCCTGGTATTTTTAGGGGATTTCTGTGGGTGTTTTTGTTGCTTTATGGTATGAGATTTTTTGGGTTTCTTTTCTTTTTTTTTTTTTTTTTTGTTAGGGTGTTGTTTTGTTGTTGTTGTTTTTTTAAGACAATTCATTTCACCTGTAGCCTGCTTCTGCAATCTCAGAAAATACAGTTGTTTAAGAATGAAAGCAATGCTGGTTGTGACAAATTTATTTCATCCTATTACGCAACAACAAGGAGAAACATAGATGGATTTAGGGAAGATCAGGGCACGCTGATTTGTGTAGTACAAGCACAAGGATTAAAAAAATAGATTCTGCTGGCTTTACTAAAAATACATTTCTTGAATTCTCAAGTCCCCTCCCAAAATGGGAGTGGCCTATTTACAGAACTTCAGTGTTATTCAACAATTTTCCATGGACTGTAGAAAAACCTTGGTAGGACAAGAGGAATTTCCAGCATGTGGATTAGATGAAACCTTTATGCTTCTGATTATAGATGACAGAGATGCTTACCGCATATTCTTTTTCCCTTTATCTGAAATAAGAAGGAAAAATACCTCAATGCTAAATTTAAGGCACTTTTCTAATGAACTCATAAATTTATTAGAAGAAAAGACTTCCTGGTGCTAACAAGTCAGCGCTGCTCTTTCAGGAGTACTCTGAACCACTGTCTCCACATTCACTGTTTCCAAACTGCAGACAGATAAGCTGTAACATGCTGTCATAAAGGTAAGAACATTCACACACAATAACTTTGAAAAATGCAGTTCAGCTATAATTCTTGCCTTGTATTATGCGTGGTGAATAAGATTCCTCCTTTTGCACAGCCCTGAATAAGTAAAGCACAGTGACACCTATGGGTGCTTGAAAAACAGCCAGGAACTATCCCATGACCTAGAAGTGTTTTCCAACATCATTTGTAAAATTCCTCTACCAAATGCTTTATCTCAAGTGTTTACTTTATATTTACATTACATTTCTGCAGATCAGACAACTCTTTAGTGAAACTGAATTGCAATACCTGATAGATAAAATAAAAGATATGGAAATAGAACAAATGAACAAAAGTATCACTGTCTGAATTTAGAAAGCTGAGTCCTTCAGCAAGAGTGAGTGACAGCTGACAGCCCTTGCCCAAGCTGAAATAGCCTTATGGAAGCAGGGATATTGCACTGCATACTGATCATGGTCATAGTGAACACCTGAAACTGGACTAGCTGCTTGCGCTCATAAATTGGCTAGATTACATTTTGAGATTGAAAAGTCACATGTAGTCCTATCATATAAGGATTAAGTATTATTTTCTATGTTGGCTGTGTTTTGTCACATATGGTTAACAGTGTACAGACTGATTTATGACTACTTTAATTGAATTCTGTGCTATATTTAAAAGCTGGTATTGCTTACAGGTATTATGGGCAACTCCAAATTCCTTTTCCAAGCAAAACTTACTTGACTTCAGGGACAGTGTTGCAGTTTGTTTCAGCACAGGCTTTCAGAATTAACCTTCGAACATCAACACTTCCCTAAACATTTTCAATGAAGAGTTTCTTAATATTATCCCCCACGCTACAGTACTACCAAGACAAACATGCTTAAAACTGGATGCTTAAAATATTATGTTATTTCCCCCAAAATATCCCCTAGTTTCAAAAACTTCATTGAATCCATTTTGTCTGTCCTAAATAGCTTCTAAACTGAAAATAAGATATCATTACTAACAAGTTGTTATTACTGTAAGTTTCTACTTCTGCTTTCAAGATTTGAGGAAAAAAATGCACTTGTTTCCTACTCAGGAATCGTGATGTCTCTTTGTATTTGCAGTGGGTCATCGCAAACGTGTGAGAGGATTACCAGAAGAGAGTACTCCCAAGGCTGGGAACACATTGATGGACTTTGATGAGACCGTCTCCTTGAAAGAAAAATTGGCTCTGTATCAGGCCGCTGTGTCCAAGGCAGAGAGCAGCAACTCCTCTTCTAGTGTAAGACAACAGTGCTTCACTATGTCCTTAATTCTGTGCTTGCTCTGCATACCAACACATAATATTCTGTATTTATATAAGCTTGTGGATCACTGCATGGATAATAATTTAAAGCATAAATTAGCAAATCTACATAGGAAACATAATGGTCCATCAGTCTCTGTCTCTACTGAATGAGATCTTTCATGCTATATACCTTTGGTCATCCAGACAACTGCCTCTAATTCATGGAATTTCTTTTTTTTTATTCCACTGTTGTATGAACTTCATTTATTAGAACTGAAAGCATAAGAGATTAGTAATATGCTTCTTCTATTAGCTCATAGTAACAAAAAATGACAGATTATTTATCACTAAAAGTATTTTCAATCATGAAATAATAAAAATCATATTCAAAAGATTAAGTTTAGAACTCCAGCTGTTCAAACTGAAGAATTACTACATCATAAAATAGCAGCTCTGTGTCATCAGATATAACAAAGGCATTGTTTCATATTAAAGTCATTACAAATAAAGTCACTATATAAAAAAAATAGTTAAAATCACATTAGTAAGGTTTTTTTAAAGTATCTCTACATGCCTATCAATAGGAATTAAACATTTTACAGGAAGTTTATTATTACTACCAAGAAGTGATGGGGATGAACAGTACAGTTTAAAGAAATTGAAGGAATTTTATTTAAAGGAAAAAACCTTTTTTTTTCTCCCCCACTCAGTACTGTAGGATAACATAGAAGACAGAGCTTATAGTCTGTATGAATCAGGTTAGAACATCAGAAGAGCAAGTGAAAACATCAGTTACAAGTTTGCTGTGAAATAAAGCAAAGAAGTCGGTCCTCAGCTTTAAAAACCCAAGATGAAACTGCCAGGCAATGAAAGTGTTAAAAAAATAAAATGACACTTTTGACATTATGGAATGACAAGAAAAGGTGCAGGTGGTGGAAGCAATCCAAAATTTCATTGTAAGAAAATAATCTTCTCATTCTTTCTTTATAGTAGAAACTTGCCTTTATTGTAGAAAATATTGTAATTTTTACCAAAACAATAAAATAGCATGCTAACAAAAAACTTCTCCTCTCCCTGGAGAAGTTCAATTATAGATTCCACAAAGCTTTTAATGTAACAGTAAGGCTCAGAAAAGTATTTCAATAGCAAAAAGCACTGAATTGTTATAGCCTATGGAGACTGGGGAGTGATCCCACTACATGATGCTTTCTGGACATTTCAACTGAAAATATATTTGATGTATATTCTGAGCACTTATTGATTTAAAAAAATGATCTTTTAGCTCTTTGCATAATAAACTAGGGTACTTATTAGCATCCCCTATAATTTTCATATTGCATCTTAGTCTGAATAACTGTCTCAATATTAGATTTTGTTTCTATTTGTTATATAATTGAGACAGTTGTGTAGGATTTTTACAGAGCAGTATTCTCTGACAAATCTGCTAAAGAATACACTTATACAGATGGTACACGAAGTTGAAGAGAGGTAGGATTATAACATACAGCTTCACGGTCTTGCATGTGAAGAAAATAAGAATCAAAAAGATAGCATTAATTTGATATTCAAACAAAACACTACTCATTGTAACATAATGGAAAGCACAGTGACAACAGCAAAGTAGCAAGGACCTAGGCTACAGCAAGTGAGAATTTGCTCAAATGCAACAGCTGTGGGCACAGAAATAAAGGAAAGAAGCTGCTTAGCTTTAGAAGGCCTCAGGTATGTAGGGATTTCTAGCAATATATCCTTACCTCCACTACCAACCCTTAAATGAGGTCTGGGAAGGGGTGGATCCTGACTCCACCCTTTTTGGTCACTCAGGGGCATTGCATGCAGCTGAGCTCCCCTGAGTTAGGCCTACCTTCCCACTGGGTGCTCAATCACTGGTTCAAGCCATGACTTAGCATTTCTGCTGTACTCATAATATGGAATACCATCTAAAAATACAAATGAACATGAAATCCCATTGCGCAGCACGGTGATGTTGCACCTTCTAGCTATGGTTGTACTTCCTTTATTATCTTAGTAGCAGACCACTTCACTACACATTTAATTATCAGGAAAATAGGAAAGTTAATTTTTTAAATATCAGCCAGCAAAATCAGTAAAGTCTATTTCAGTTCTGTTGATTAATGCTCATATAAGGTCTAAAGGATACAAAGTGCATTTTTACCTTCCCTTAAAATCCTAGCTAAAAGTTGTAGCTCAACCAACTTTCATCAGGAAATGGAGGCACTGTGCTGGCTTGGTACAACAACAGAACAACAACTGATCTCTGCTTAAACTAGAATTTCAGAGCAGAAGAAGCACACATCTTTCCCTTACTGTAAACGAGCAATTTCTGTAAAGCAGAGCATGTATCTGGCAAAAGAATGAAGACAATCCAGGTCTAGCCCTAACCAGTCAGTGTGTCTGCCTATGCGGAAGAAGAGTTGTAGGATTCCCCAATTTTACTTGTACTTTGCTCTTTGGAGGAGGGATTTGCAGCAGCTGCTGTGACCTCCCGAGTGCTTGGGTAGCCCAAAAGCCACCTGATGCCAGCAGTCACCCAGGTGGTTTCAAACCATGAAAATGCTGTCTGCTGACTTCAATCTCTTAATTGCCTTGGTGTATTCAGAGCAGATGCATTTAGTTCTTCTGTCTGAGAAGGTGCTAACTCCTTCCTCCTGCACCTGCATTGCTGAAATTAGTTCTACCTCTCTAAAGAAGCCTGACCCAACCTAATTTTGTCAGGAATATACCAACTGCTTCCCTTACACTTTAAACCTTGCTGTTTCCTTTTGAAATTGATTGTTGCCTGAATAAAGAACTGTGTATCAGGCTCCATTAAAGGGGATCAACATATTTCCTTAAAGGATCCATAACTGCATTTAACTACTCTAAATACCTTCAAAAGGCTGGCAAGGTGTGCCTGCAATGTTTATTCATTAATTCCTTTTCACATTCAGTCATCTATTTCTATATAGAATTGTGCTTTCCATGGGAGGAAAAAAAAAACCTTTTTTTTAGAATCTGTTTACTTAGCAGATGTTAAGTATTAAACCTACATTTATTTAGTAATCTTCATTACAATGCAATTTTTAATTACTAGGTATTTTATTTCCTGCATATCAGTTAATAAGCTCAAGTGCTTAAAGGTTTGTTTGCTTGCTATCTGAGATACAGATACAGCACAGATAAGGGACAGAACTAGAATAGGGAGCCCGAAGGCACTCTTCTGGCCTTTATCACTGCTGTTGAAGAAGAAAGATCATCTCACAAAGGTCTGCTTGAAGTTCTCTGTATGTTTTTCCACAATAGCTACTGAGAAAATACAGAAAGAGACAGCTGGCAATACTGATGGCAACAGAACTAAAAATATACAATTAGAAGAGAGAACTGCAGAGGTTTGTTCTGAAAAGTGACTGCTACCAGCAAGCAAGTAGATGGGACCTACTATTTCTGTGTTAAAGATTCTGGCCAAAAGTCCATATTTTTCAACTATAGGTAGTCCTTTTGTTCTCTGAATCACAATCTATGGCTCTTGCTCAGTGGTCTAAGAACTTCCAGAAATGCTATTTACGACCATCTGTATTCCCTGCCAGTGACTGAGTAATTCTTGCAAATAAAGAGTATTACATGGCTGAAAATATGCAACTAAGTTTCTGAGGAAAGCAGAGTCCTCAGACAGTAATTTTGGCAGAGAAGAATATGCAGCTATACCAGCTGATCTATTGCACACAGAAGTGTTTAGCAATTAGTCTTAAATAAATTCCAAAGCAAATTTATAATCTGCAAGCCCTAATTATTGATCTCAAATGAACATCCTAAAGTAGGCCAATGAGATTTAACAATTAATCTTAGCAGTATATATGTGTTCTATATTTTGATGACAAATGTCAAATAACTGTTTCACTACTACATACCTATTCTGAATGCTAATGCTAATTCCTAAGCAGCACTGAAATTTTATAAATTTACCCATTATGCAAGTTGACGTTGAATATAAAAATATAAGAGAGTACAGCCATTCAAGTGCTTTCAAATTTTCCATTTTAAATTAATAAGCATTATGGTGTACTTCTCTTAACTACTTTAAAAAAATAAAAATAAGCACGTTCTTACTGCAAATAGAAAACAACTGGCCTTACTTTATTACTCTAGACTCCAGAGAAAACCAAATCCTCTACTGTGTCTGGGGGCCTGGCATCAGTAAGGAAAAGATTTGAGAAAGGGAAGACGACCTCTTCGAACAGGACCTTTGCTCAATACCAGCACCACCAGAGATCTGCACAGGTAACAATGGCATTTTTAATACTAGCAAATGAGGGATGCTAAACAGCTTGATGGAAAAATATGATTATATGCTTTAACAAAGAATTTTATTACAGACAATACAGTATTTCCATAGTGTTCATACTTGCAGGATTCTCTCCTTAAGGATATACTACATTACACATGCAGCAATCAGCATGTATGAAAGCAGATTTCTGATATAAAACTAAAAACAAACAGAACAAATAAAACAACCGCCACCAATTATCACAAATGACGCAGTATGCTGTAGCAAGGTTACACAGTAAAACAAATTTTATCTGGAGGATGGCTATAGCGCTCATGGTGCCTAAGCAGTGAGCAAATTAGGAAGGTAATTGCAAACAAGAACCTATGAAATCATAGAATGGCTTCGATTGGAAGAAACATTCCAGTTCCAATCCCCCACCATGGGCAGGGCTGCCACCCCGCAGATCAAGCTGCCCAGCTCCTTATCCAACCTGGCCTTGAACATCTGCAGGGATGGGACATCCACAGCTTCTCTGCGCAGCCTGTACAGATGTTTGTCTTTCCCCAAGAATGTTTTCATCATTGTATTACTGGGACCAACTGGACCCTTACTGAGCAGCATCTCTCCATTTTTGCTTCCTATTCTGGAGCTAATGAGAACAGTTGGGTCCATAGTACAGCTTGGGAAAACTTCAGACCTCATTCAGTTGCACTGCTTTGCAGCAATAACTTAGAGTGCTCAGTAATGCTGGTAGCAATATTTTTTACAGTGAGAAAGGATGCAATTACACCCTGAGTCCACCTGAGTTTGTACAAACCCTAATCTATTGCTGGGTTATGTGTACCCATTTATGACAGGGAACTCCATCTTACATAGCAGTAGTATTTTACTGGTTTTCAAATGAAGACACGGGGCTTGGAAAAGGATATGCACTTTAAAAAGATGGATTTAAAACTACATTTTGACTACAATTAATTAAAACGCTGAAACAAGACCACAAACTGATTATCACTATAGTCATTATTCTGGAAGTAGTTTAGTCTAACAACTGTGAAATCCTGCTCGTAAGAGCAAGCAAAAAGGTAATGAAACAAATGCTTGAGTAAGCTAAGAAAAGAAAAGCGATGGGAAATTAAAGAGACTCATGTTCAAGGACAATAAAAAAAGAAGAAAAACATATTTGTGGAAATACTAATCAAAAGTATTGATTCTACCTTCCTTCAAAAAACAGTAGCTCTGCCGTCTACTTAGGTTTGGTAGAAATTAATTAAGCTAGGCAGTCTCGCTAACTAGAGTCAAATTTCATCATAAATTTAAAAAAAAGTGTAAATACATTGCTTAAATAACTCTTCTGCCTGGGCTTCAAGTATTCCTTTGTTAACAAAAAGACTGGTTGCTTCATTGCTTTATAGAGGTTTGTACCTGCAACTTGCATGAACATTAACAGGGCAAACCCTTACCTTTTCTTACCAACTTCATGACAAATATCTGTGGAAAAAAACAGAGATGCTTGAGAAAAGAACAGCATTTCTATTTTTCTTTTTTCTTGTAATTTCATTTATATCTTTCCTTTCAACTTGAATAATTTGCATATGCTTTTCTGATTATGTGACCCAACCTTGCTGCAATTTACTGGGTGAAGAAATTCAGAACCATGCACAGAAATTATGTACCCTTTTCTCTTACTCAGAACAAAAGAGTATTGTTTTTGTGATATAAAGATGACTTCTGGCCAAGCAATGAAGTCTAGTTCTCTACAAAGCCACTATGGTGGTTTCATTTTACAAAAAATGTGATCTCTAAGCACAAATCATTTGCAAAAATAGTTACAGACACAGGAAATAAAATCACACAAACTATGTAGAACAGTTTTTGAATTTAGGTTGAATAACTTACTGACAGACCACAAAATCCTATTACTATTGAATGTAACTGCACTCTCATTGAAAATGGGATTTTATACTTAGGTAGCTGACCTGACTCAAGGTCACTGAATCGATCCTTAAGCAAAATAAAGAAAGCATGTCATTTGACCACAGATCTCTTGATCTGGATAAATCCAAACTATTAATCAATGCTTAAAAAAAAGAAATTCATTTTTTAAGCAGTAATCTAAAGAGCTGAAGATTTTACTAGATATCCAAATATTTCAGGAAGATTGCATGGCTCAGCATTCAAAACACTTACATTTGCAGGTAATATTTAACTATTCATCTTTCTGGTTTTTTGAGACCACGGTCATACTTGTAGCTCTCTTTATTATATAAAAGATTTGTTCCTGTGAAAAGTGGTCTATTATTGGTAGAAAGCACTAAAATCTTGTCCAAAATGGTGAGCAGCCTTAACACAGAACTGCTACCTGCTTGTTTAAAGACCTGATCTTTAACTTGATTGCAAGCATCGTGAACACCTGTTGTTCACAGCCACAGGGCTAAGAAGAGGTCATGATCTTCACTGTTACTGCTCTGAAAACGCAGGCCTGGAGTTGTTTGCTAGCTCACAGTCTGGAGCAGAAGTATGTCTGCATGTAGTAAAGCTGCTTAACATGTAACTGAACAACCAGCAGGCTGAGACTTTGGGAGAACAAAACAATTACAAACTTTTTGGCCACTGTACTCTTTACATCAAACTCATAGGCTGCTGTTCTTTGGTGCCAAAATAATTTAATGTTTGGTATAAGCAGAACATTAAATCAGTGATTTACAAATAAACAACAATAAAACAACACTCCAAATCAGAAAAGAACTATTACTGGCACTCTGGAAAAGAAAGTAATTCCTTGATCTTGCCACAGAGGCTGTAAAATCACTGTTAAAACAGATCTGAAGGGCACAACAGCTGCTCAGACAAAATCTCATTATCCAGTGTCAGACATAAGCGCTTTCTGGCAAGCAAGCTTAACCTCCTACGTAGGAAGGATGAGTGAATTTTATTGGAAGTATTTGATTTGCACTCAATATTACAGTATCGTCTGTTGGGAAAGACACACATATAGGTAATTCTCCTTCATCGAGGGTCATTCCCTACAAACTTTTTAAAGATTTCTAGAGTAGCAATTACCAATTTCCAGGTGATTGCAAAGGATAAGAATGAATAACGTAACAATTTTAGTGAATGGTGGAAACCTAATCTTTTCATGAAAATCTTCTGTACTGTGCTCAAAAAAAATCTATTTACATAAAACAAAGTAAAGCAAATCATTGAGATGAAGTGCAGAATTGCTTTTGAGAAATTTCTGTAAGATTCTCACAGTAATGATGTGCAGATGATACCATGATAAGAATATAAGTATCTAGAAAGGATAGTTAACATCAGTTATTCTATTAGTAATTTTGTGAAGCTTGAATTTTGAAGCTTGAGGATCATAATTTACTGCTGCTGCTGCCTAAAGGGAACAGTTAGTTGGTACAGAAAGTAAATACAATAAGTTGTAGATATGCTAATACATCAATGATATTATATTATCTTAGCCAACTTCACACAGAACTTACATGATGATCCTGATGTACAGCTCAACTAAAATAAACACACTTCAGATGAAAGGGAGTAAAAGGTTTCTGTGCTTCTGTAGATTTTTGGTGGCTTGATCTTGCTCAGTTTTGGTTTTTTTCCAAAACATACATAAGCTTGTCTACATGTTTTTATATATAAAACGTAATACACGTAATACACATTTTCTGATTCTCAAAACAGAGATTCAGAACTGAGGAAAACTGCAAAAACGTCAACACAAAAAAGCAAAGTTTAGTCTAAAATGCATAGGAAAGTCACCCAAAAATCAAATCTTGGCACATTTTGCATTAACAATTCTATTTAAATTACTGCATGGTAGAGACATTAAAGTTGATGTATTGACCAGTAACATTTAAATACACGCAGTAACTACAGTTCTCTTCAGTAATATAATCTGAACACCTAAATAAAAATGCACTTCTCTAAAATAATGCATATAGACTTGAATAACATTTCATACTTTAAAAGATACATTCATAATTTTCTAACTCCTAACAGGTAATTTTTAAAGTTTGATTTTCAGTTTTCTACAATTACATATCCCTGAAATAATCAGACAATACGTAGCCAAAATGTTGAGCATTACTTTTTTGTGATAGCTTCCACAATGGTAGTAATTTGTAATAAGTAGCTGTGTTAATGGTTTTCAACCATAAAATTGTTGTATATCTTTGTATTGGTGTTCAGTCTCACCTTACAGTTCATAAGCACTTTGCTTGGATTCCTATCTCACAGTACAGTGAGAATTGTTTATGTCACAGAAATGAAGGGATCAAGTCATCACAAGGGTTAACAGGTTAACAAGTATCAAATCTAGATCATGATTTCAGCTTCAGTCCTGCATTAGAAGCAGGACTTACTCTGCTTAATAAGTAAGAGCAACTTCATGCCATAGAGACCTACAAATAATTCTACAAAACATTCTTCAAATTCTATGTGGAACGCAAAACATGCCACAAATAATAATGCTGTAAACTTTATTAATCCCATCTATGATATCCTACAGTCCACTACTAGAGAAGAAGGGTTGAAGTAATGGATATTCCTACGTTCCTCTTGTTTTGGATAAGCAAGCATCATTTTACCCTCTGTCAATGAAATTTCTATTAGCAATTGCGACACACACAGAAAACATAAGAACCTCCAACCCCTCTTCCTCCTTTCACACCCTGAGCTAGGCCATGTAATTATATTGTCAAAATCTGGCCCATATTTAGGCAGCTATGGCTGTCGCATTAAACTATTATAATCTTTTTCAATACTGCAACTACTTCATAAGCAGTACAAAAGTTATAGCAATAAAGCAGTACTGATTTTCAGATTAGATTTGCTTCCTGACTACATTAAGCCTCATTTTATATTCCTTTTTAATATACCACACCATTCAAAGGACATATAATGACTATCATGAACATATTTTGTGTCTCATGAATGAGCTTTTCCAGTAATGAGAGCTTGACTTACATACCTAAAATATTAACATTGGAATGAAAAAGCATGTAAAAATCATATACATGCATAAATATATTCAAAAGCATATCCTTACAGAATGAAAAAGCACATTACACTTACACCCACACATACACATACTCCTTAACAGAGATGGAAAAATTGCATCCCAATTTCTTTTCACTTTGCTAGGGTGCTAACTCTACACCTCCTCATGTTGTGTGGCTCTCTCAGCTGTTACACACAATTTGTGCACACACAGATCATGCTCTGATCTGTCCTGCTCAAGCCTCACCTAACCCTGACAGTTCAAATACTGCTGAAGATGGGATTAATTGTAATGCCAGTAACATACTAAATCATTTACATACCCTGATGTAGAATATCTATTTACTAATTTTCCTTATTTATGTTATTATTTTTGTCATTAGGAGACATCCAGTATCAATCAGCTTAAAATATCAAACAGCACGAGGGAAGCTGGATGCAATGGAATGACCTCCAAGGAAAGTCTAGTGGAAGCATTTCAACCACAAGAGGTAATTTTATCAGTAAATCATTATATTGTTAATTATAGCAAGTTGCCAATTCTCATCTGCTTTGCTTATTACTCCATTACTACTTGGTACAGTAAGATATTGCAGCTCTGTTAATGGCAGCCCTCATGATACAGTGTATAATAATAGCTTTAAAACGGTGTCTTACTTAACAGTGCTTTTTCAACACGGTAACTAATTGGGTTTCTCATTCATACTTCTCTGTGAAGTTTCAAACACATCTGCAGGAATAAGGAAATGCTTTACATGTTGCACTGAATCCTGTAGTAAAGCAAAGGTTTTGTGCACAGGTTTCTCTTGGGGAGCAAGGAACACCTGAGACAAACAAGGCTTCTACATTTACACAGAGCACTGATGAAACAGGTAAGAAGTGGGCTCACAAAGGAGCATGATGGACCAACCTCTTGGCCATTGTCTTTACTCTTACAGATGTCCAACTCACAGCATACAGATGTGGTACCTTGCTCTGAATTCTTCAGTTCCGCCTTCCTTAGTTAAGCTTATCCACTGATTTCAACGGGTTTAGATTTTGATGTACAGAGGTGAAGTTGGTGAAAAAGTTTGCATAGTTTTAGATATGTTTTTAAAGAAATGGTTACTTTAAGAGATGTCTGAAGATATATGCAAATACTAGCTGATACATAAACAAAATTTTGCATGAAAAAGGCTCAATTTGTAGGCAAACAGAATAGCCCTGCAGAACATGAGCACAGTGTTGAGATGTTACTTCTGAAAGTTAGTGCCAGTATTAAAATTCATGCATTATATTAAATCAAAGATCTCAGTCAGCTTTGAGCCCTGACATCCATACAATTCAAGCATGGCAAAATAGTGGGCAATAACACATCCCTCAACAATTCTTCTGTAGTTTTTCTTCCTATGAATTTTTGTTCATGACCACGAGTCGCTAGAGTTCTGCAAGGCTAAGCATTATTTGTGTAGAGTAATAGTGGGTTACAATTCACTGATCAAGTCAATTTCATGAAAGGTAGGGGGAGGAAAAGAAAAATCCCTTCTTTGTTTCTTCCATTGCAGTAACCAGTGCAGTTATGAATGAGGACTTCCCAAAAACTTCTACACAGATTTTAAAACAGCATTTTGAAATGACAGCTCAGGAAAACACTGTACCCTCTGACAGAGAGACTGCAACACCTGCAAAAAATGTACAGGTTTGTGCTTTTCATAAGAGGAATCTTTATGCTAATGAGAAGTGTGGAAGTTGACACAGTAATCCATTATGCAATTTGAATTTTTATTTTCACTATGTAGTTGCAATTAAAAATGAGAACTATAAAAGTGGTGGGAATCTATGGAATATAGGAGCCATGGGCACATACAGTCAAGGACCTTTGACAATTCAGCAAGTACTTCTACTACATGATAAATGCAACTGGAAGTAGAACTCAATGAAAACTTGTGCTTTCCTTGCCCTCCTTTACTGAACAGTCTTCTCTTTGCTTGTTTAGAGTCTGTACAGGTATATATTTTTGTCACCAGTTTCTCAAAAGCACAAAATGTTTTCATTTCTTCTCAAATTGACAAGTATAATCAACATTCTGCAGAAACTCTGCACAAGACCCTTGAACTCACTAGAGTACATGTCTGCACAGCCACTTGGATATTAGAAATGCAGTCACTAGAGTGTCAATAAAATGTATCATGAGGAGGAACAAACATCATACAAAACTCACATCAGAGAGATTTCTGCTTGTGGCATGAAAGCCATGAGGTACGTGTTTGAAACACAGCATCTGGATAAACTTTGGCAGCTCTAAACAGGGGATGAAGTGAAGTTGTTGCAGCTGAGGTCTAGACTAAAAGAGTTTAAAGAAGATGTGAAAATGAGTATGAAGTAATTTTGAAACTCAGACATCATGTTGTCAGAGGCAACTTGGGTTACAGAGCAGGGAATACAATCGTCCACAGAGAAGACACTGAAAAACAGGATGTTAGCACTGCATGTTGGATGTTAGCAACACAGCCTACAGATGTGATTAACACAGACTCAGTAGAAATTCACATTGCATGTAAACCCTCTTTGGAGGGAAATGTCAAAAGGTAGAGCACACAAGGCAAAACTTTTTTTTTTTTTAAAACATAGGCTCTGAAGAATTAGATTGAACATGGTTTAGAGGAAACTATCGCTCCAAAGGAAGCTTTCTCCAGGATGCACGTTTACAGGAAGTACTAGCTTTTTGAAACCTACCCTCTTGAAACTCCAAACAATGACATATCTCATCCACCACCTGGAGAATTAAAAGGAGGTGATGTAACCCATAGTAAAGACTTATTTGAAAATATTCAAGGTGATGAAGGGAAGAAACAAATACTGAAAACCAATATTCAGCCCCTGAGTATGTGAAAGGATATACAGAAAGGAAATGTTCTACGCTGATGATGGTTTTTATAAAAATCAGACGATGGATGCTATGAAAGAAAACAAAGATGACAAGACCTCAGTCAAGCCTGTTAAAGAAATGAAGGGCAGATTGTGAGAAAAAGCTCTTTTCTTTTTGAGACTACTTCACTGTACCAGATGAATCTGAAAATACTAACACAGAAAACCATTAGGGAAGAGTAAATAACAAAAGGAAATGGTGCAAAGTACTGAGTGATGTTTGAAATCCTGTCACTCAGGCAAGTGAAGTCTGCCTGGATAAGAAGCTCCATAGGCCTCAGGAACCACAAGAGGCAGCCATTGAGCCAGCTAACAAGTACAATCAGTTCTGCTGCTTCCAAGATGTAAACAATCAACTCAATACTCTGGAATCATGAAGATTCTCAAAAATGTCCAAACTAGAGAGAAAATGCTTTTCCAGTTCTAAATGCAGAAGGGTTTGAAACAACTGAATCACAAGAAAAGAACAAAGATGCAAGCCTTACCATTAAGAAAGAAGAAGAAACTGCAAAGGAGAATCACCAAGATTCTACTGATGGAAATCTACTGTCTGAAAATCCTAAATAAAACTGACACAATTCAGCATGACTCAGTCTGTCTGTTAGCAGTTATGTATAACAGGTTCATAATAACAGGTTGAAATGACAAAACTAACATATTTGTCTTAATTTTAGCCACTTCTCTCTCTTTCTGTCTTGCAGTCTTTTACCATTGTCCCTTTCCAAGGGCATCTAGTTTAAGTGATATGCCAAATGAGTTTCTAATACTAATACATGGAGTTTTGAGGCCTTTTCTGCCAAGGTAATGACTGTATTTCAACTGGAACCAAAGAAGAATTACTTAAGACTCAAAAGAGCATTACTGCTGCATTTGTGAAATAATAAAGAATGCACCTGATAGCCTGATTTCTCATATTTGGAAATAATACATCATCCTCTTAACTGAGCATGGGGATCTATGCCATTATATAAGCACTGAGTTGCTCCACTCTGCTTTCACTTGTCTGCTCATACAGCATTCACTGCAATTCAGAATTCAAGACAGAAGAGCAGCATGGATTTTTCCAAGCCAAAAAGCTTCTCCATCTCTGCCCCTTACTGGTATGAATTAAGTCTTGTACCTGTGCTTTGGACTTTATGAAACAACAACTAATTATTTAAGAAACTGTGGTGTTTTTGTTTTGCTTACAAAAAGAAAGGATTTGATGGAGCTAACTGATGCAGGTTTAACTAACTCATTATCAAAAATTCACTCCAGTATCAGCTCTAAAAAGGAAAACTATGAAAATCACTAATACTTATGTCTGTAGTGCACCTGCATCCTACAAGTGGATCCACTCTAAGTCTCACAGAAGTAGATCTCCCTGATATACTTAGGCATGATGAAGCAAAACCTCCTGATCAGAATACATACACTCTGCTCAATTCCACTTCCACCAATAAACCTTTCATTATCCTATCTCAATTCATAAAATTAGTATTTCTTGGGAATCTCATGGTGTTTCATGGGAAATGTGAAATAGCTCTTCTAAATGTATAGATTTCTAAAAAGGTAAGGTTTGTTGTTCAGCCACTTTCAAAACATTACTGTTAAACAGAAATGAACTGGTAGCTATCAGCTCATGGATAATTAAAGGAACACTACAACTTTAACAAAAATATTTAGCATATAACTGGTACAGTTAAAAGTGAGCCACTATATGTGGATTAGACTAACAATTTTCTAATATTTCCATCCAGAAACTACTGTTTCAGGAAAATGAAATATGCACACTCTGTCAGCAGAGAGTTTATCCAATGGAACGCCTAGTCGCCGACAAGCAAAGTTTTCATAAATCATGTTTCCGATGTCACCACTGTGGCAGTCAATTAAGGTAAGAAGTAACTGTATGCTCATTCATAGAAAAGCTGCACTTGAATAAAAATTCACAACAGTTGAAATTACTTTCAAGTACGCTATTCAGCTTGTAGGATTCCTCCTTTCATTTCTGCCACAAACATTTGCTCTGTGACTTGAAACACGGCCTTTATGTTCCCTATAGCCTTCATTCAGCCTTCATCCTACCAAATTCTTCTGCAGGGTGTTTCATCTAGAAATAGTTTTAGGCCTTCAGGAGAGTGCATAAACAAAGCAGCAGACACAGATTTTGTCCTGGAATTTAAAACATCTGATTGGGGGCCCAATTCTTTTCCTCATCCATACAATGAACAAGGATGGTTCTCTGCACCAGCAAACTGCTCCTGTAAACATTAACGTGAATTGGTCCATCAGACTACAAAGGCTGTCAATTCCAAAGGCTAACGAAAATTGGCACTGTATTTTCTCCCCCTATTTTATAGAAAAATATTGAAGACTAATGTCTCTATCACATGGAAACAAAAAAACCAGTAATCCAAGTACTGTTGAACATTCTTGTTTGAAGCTTAAGCTGGGCAATAACTGAATAAGTTTATGTTCTTTCTCAAATCACAAGGTATGACTCTTCTCCAAAAATTTTATGGGAATTTGCAATTAGAGGATTTAGAGATTAGTTTTGGGTGTCAGAATTGGCCAGTACATTGAATTTGTTCTTTTTGCACTTACTTTATATATATATATATTCTCATGTAGGGTACTTGAAATACCAAGTGAAGTGTAAAATTCATGGTGGTTTTAGGATATATGAAAGTGTAAAACCAGTTTTCTTCCATTTGGCAGCTTGGGAAATTATGCATCTCTCCATGGACAAATATATTGTAAACCCCATTTTAAGCAACTTTTCAAATCTAAAGGAAATTATGATGAAGGTTTTGGACACAAGCAACATAAAGATTTATGGAAGCCTAAAGATCAGTGTAGCTCAGCTGGCAAAGTTCACACTGAAGAAATAAATCCGATTAATCATATACCTGTTGATCCTAAACTTCTCAGAGAGACTGATCAAGACTTGTACTCAGGTACTGAAGGCATCCACCCTAATATCCTGGATAATAATTTGATAAAATCCACAGAAAGAGGAAAATTAAAAATGACATGGCCTCCTTCAACAGATGATACAGCACATAAGAAAACATACTTTATTGAAGGATCAGCAAAAGTAAATAAGCTAAAGTGGCCCCCAGAAGGTTTGGCTCAAGAAGGTTCTAGCTTACATGCCAGTAAGCCTCTGGACAATGAAAAAAATCTTCAGAAAGAAAATGCTCCAGAGCAAAACAAGAATGACACTGCAAGTACACAACAAAATCAACACTCAGCCTTTACCTCCCTATCTGCAAAAGAAGCCACAAGTACCTGTAAAACTAAGGGCAATATGGGAAAAGATGAGGAAATTAAGAACAAAACAGGTGGATCAGAGATTAGGGAGGAAAGTGGGAAGGGTATTAACGAGAGTGATAATGTGACAGGGCATAGTGCTGAGAAAGAGCAAGAGAAAAATAAAGCTAGTGATCTCGAAGTTGTACAGGTTACTAATATTGATGATGAAGCAGTACAAAAGAATCACAAAGAGTTCAGTTTGAATAGTAACAACAACAACAACTATGCCATATTTCCACATCCAAACATTTGCAGGCAGGAAACGACTCTCACAGCCACATCTAACCAAATGACAGAATTAAGCCATGCAATTTGCACTACATTGCAGCATGCCTTTGAAAAACTAGAAAATCAGCCTGGAAATGAAGAAATACTTCAAATACATGAAACTTTTGAGAGCTATTCTAGCAATACAGTAACTGCTTCACTAGATGAACAGAGTTCAGAAGATGCTGGTACTTCTAATAGTCTTGCTCAATGTAATAAGGATGCCACTTGTCCAAAATCTTATACTAATAGCACATTTGTTTTAAAGAAGACAACTAAGACAACATTCCCTGTTGATACTGAGTTGGTATGCATTGGAAAAGAATCAAGAAGTGACAAAAATTTAAATACTATTTTATATGAACATGTGAAAGCATTATTTCTTAAAGACAACTACTTTGTTTTAGACTTTAGTCTAATAGACTCTGTAGACAGAACCAGATATTCCTCCAGACCATATTCAAAAGAACATAAGAGTTGTAATAAGAAACTGAATGATATTAATGTCCATCAAGAAGACGAAATAGGTGAAGTGTCCAAGAATGACAGAAGCACACCTTTAGAGTTACTGAACTCAAGATATTCCACCTATCCATCATCCCAAGGAGAGAAAGTCCAAATAGCTCACCGTAGAAGAGCAAATTAAAAGAAATATATTCTGTGATGAATATTAACAAAACAGCTAAATGATCAACTATGTCTGTCACTCATTATTACATATATGGTCAATTGAAATTTCTTCAGTTCAGTTATAATACTTGACTAATTTAACATCTAGAGATGATACATGAAAATGTGCATTATGTATCGTCTTTTGCTCAAACTTTATTTACTTAGTTTACATTTAATGAAAAGGCAAAGAGGATTTTTTCAATCTGTTAAGAAAAACTTGTATCTCTATGTTCCTAAACACTGAAGGAAATATGGCTGTCCTTCAGAAAGACTGCAGTTCTACTCTACTTCATTTGTAACAAATTAAGAGAAAAAGCAACTGATGTGTACAAAATAAGAAAACACATCGCTAACCACTTTTTGTACATATTGTTATTATTAAAACTGAGTTGTTGGGCCATGACATAGCATGTACGTACGTTGTATCAGCACATATCAGAAGGGTATTTTTTTTGTTGTTCTGTTTTGGTTTGGGGTGTTCTTGTTTTTTTCCATATCATGCAGTACGTAGTTTGAAATGGGCTAATAACTGTACTGTTTGCTATACTCATAGAGCTGCTATGGCTTTATGTTTGAAGACAGGAGAACAAATGTGAGTGAGTTTTAAATCAAATGGGATAAGAACATCAGAGGCAGAACTGGAACAAGGTTTGGAAGCATTAAGCAATGGAAGTTGGTAATTGTTCCAGTAACTAATCAATGCCACTTTAACCAAAGCAGCTCTCAAATTTTATAATTAAATATGTACAATACCATGCAGATTTAGCCCTTTTGCTTAAAATGTTTATGAATTAGTACTTGCTCTCCTAATACTATTCTAGCTTTCATGAAACAGTAACATATTTTATTGTTGACAGCAGTTAATTAAAAAAAAGCACTTTTAAAAGTCATTCCATGAAGTTGTTTTTTCTTTTGTTTGTTTGGTTGTTTGTTTTTTTCTAATGAATATATACATGTGGTTTTCCTTAAGCAGTTTGCGAAATTCCTTACATAATAATTAGTTTAACCTAAGGTGCATGCCAGAATGTGACTCTTCTTTACCTAGTATAGAAATATCTCCAAAGCATACACACACACGAGCTACACACATTATTTCCTTCATAAGAATATTTTAGGAACATGAGGCCCGCTTTTTATGCATCTTGCTTTACTTCTGTCAAGTATTCTCTCAAAATGCAGAAGTATAGAATAGATCCCTCAAACTGAATGTTTTCAGATGTATAATCAGTATTCACACAAGGCACTACGATATTGCTGTATTTGATAACTTTGTAAAAAAGCATCAACCTATAGGCCATTCTGAAGTGAACCTACTGACAGGTACATGAGCAACAGAATGATGGAAACCCCCAGACAAACCAAATCCCTCTCTTTTTCTATTCAATTAGAACCAAGATAAATTTTATATACATACATCTTTGCTTAATTTTTTTTTCCAGTTACTGACACAACTAAAAGTAGCATTAATTAAAAAAATTCCTACTTAAGACAACAAAAAGTTATCAGGAAATAATGCAGGAGGAATCACAGGCACATGAGGTTGGATTTCATATATGTGATTATTTATTTATTTTATTTATTTTTACTTTTTTTCTACAGAAAGAAAAGAAATGGAAGATGCTATATCCCCCATTATATATACACACCATCACTACAGAAGTCACACACTGGAGAGAATATAGCCACTGAAAGCGAGAGTGGGAGAAAAGTTATAGTTAGAAAGTAGCATCCTTGCAGACTTTCTTTAAATTAAATGCTAAATGAATGGTAACTTGCTGCCAAAAAGCCACATGCATTTTGGGGAAGCCATACAAATTTATTGCAGCCAAGAAGCAAGTCTTTACAGTTATAAAAGATATAGCACCCTTTGGAGCTGTACATTTTGTGAGAGAGTCATCATTCCAAGTTTAAATAGCTTACAGTTAACTTCTAAGCTAAGTTGTACTATCTAAGCTCAAGTAACCAGTCATCAGTTTGTAAAAGACCCCACACTGTGTGGAGATGCTAAATAATTCTTGAGAGGAATCTTTGTATTGAAACCTCCATTCTCTTAGCAGGTTAACTTCCTCTGAGTAGTCCAAGGATTTACCCCTTATGTCACAGACAGGGTATTTAGCAGTGCCTAGGAATAGTACCATATAGTCATGGAAAACAGAGCTGATCCATTTCCAGGACAGCTGCAGCCAAGCACTGTTCAGTAGCAAACCAGCACTAACAAGCAGCAGCAAAATGAAGTGTCACTGTGTCATTATGTAGTAGAGAAGACTGGCAGTCTGAGAAATCCATTTTCACTAGGTATTGCCAGCTAGTCAAGATGCCCTACTGCTTTTAGAACACAGCAAGGTTCAAGTATTCTTCTATACCCCAAAGTACCAATTAGAGAGATTAAAGAGCCTGATTTAATGTCTTGTTAAGGAGCTTCTGCATTGCTGGACTAGCACTGGTCTTTTATAGGACTTCTAAATTTGAAGTCCCTTTGCAGATACATTAACATAATTGGCACCAAGACTTACTTTAAGTTACTTAAATTGTTTTTATAGATGCAACATATCAATTGATCCTTTTGAAGCCTTTGTAGAGTCAGGGGCACCCTCAAAGCTACAGAGGGACCTAAATAACACTTCTACTTTATCCTGAAATGGACTACTCATGGGTGAAAAACTTGCCGAAAGTAAAAGCTTGATTACTCCAGAAGGTATATTGCCTTGTCTGCCTTCTATGAAGCATTTGTCTCCTTCACACATATTAATAGGCACACCCACATTAGCATCATAAGAGACACAGTACTCAGTATGGATATTAAAGTCACACTAAGAACCTGCCTTATTCTAAGGCAGAACACTTCTTCCAACATCTCTCCTACAAATTATTATAGCTCAGACCTTACTTAAAAAGTGCAGGATAATTATCAGAATTACTTGTACAAGATTTGGGTCATTTCAGTCAAGTACACCTCCAACTGTTAGGTATAATTGCAAAAACATTAACTACCCTGGGTACACTCACAACAAACAGGAAAACATCAAGTCAGAAAGACAGATAAAAACCTTTGCCAATTTTCATGATTTAGCCCATCCATTAAGAGGCACCTAAGATAAATCCTTTGGGTGAACTTCATAGCCTTTCACAAGCAGCATTTCACCTTGTATGTGCGTTACATTTGATGATTTTGACATGAAAAGCATTTTTAAATGTTTTAAAGAGAGGAACTGTGTTAAAATGGGATTCAGAAAATAAGAGTGACCTTGCTCTCAGGCTTTCTAAAACATTCAATGACAATTTAACTATGAAAGACCCAAATTTTCAGTGTAGTCCTCAAAGAAGAAAATAAGGCAGCTGTGCACTGCTTCAGGGAAAGAAGTGAAAAATTCTAAGACTGAATTCTCCATCAACCTACTTGCTATACATTCTTCCTCTCCTCTCTCTTAGAAGGAGCAACAGTGAGAGAATAAAATCTTCAGATGTATTATGGATGCGTACATTGCATTTTTATTAAAAACATTCATGAAAAATCTACAACACATTTGCAGCAGGTGATCTTCAAAATCTCATAATCTGTTTAAATAAAAAAGGCTCTCCTAGAAAAATCCCCAAGGAAGATCCACATGATGACAGCTAATTACAAACACACCTTACCTTCCGGCTTTTGACACCATAACCATCGTTATCAGTCACCACTTAAAATTACTTTTAGACTGATGGAAGAATGTGATAGATGCTAACAGGAAATAGTGTTCTATCATAGTAGATATCTACAAACAAGCCATTCCTGTCCCCACAGAAAACACATTCAAAACAAAACAAATTTTTTTCCAGCCACACTTAGTGCAGAAAAATGAACCATTTTCTTCATTTCATGATAAACAAAGTCAGCTCTCACCAAAAAAATGATTGTTTAGCACATAAAGGTGAAATAGTCAAAATTATGGGTGAATGGAGATGTAGCTGTGTCATGAGGGGATTGAAACTGCACAGAAAGTACTTCTATTTGGTAGACTAGACTCCATCCTTAGTTGTATTAATGCTGCACATTTAAAAAAGGTAATAATTAACCTACACGAAGTAGTCTCTTACCACTTAGAATATGCTTCCAGTTTCTCTCTGTGATCATGGATAAAAACTCTATGCAATATTTGATTAAAGGAAAAAAATAGAAAGCCAGGTATTATTCAGCATATGTAACTGGACGTTAAAAAATATTTTTGCAC
Source organism: Gallus gallus (assembly GCF_016699485.2). Lineage (NCBI taxonomy): Eukaryota > Metazoa > Chordata > Aves > Galliformes > Phasianidae > Gallus > Gallus gallus. Next base: position 18,999,934 of record NC_052538.1, on the reverse strand, counting down.
ATTGAATATTAAGAGATTTTGAACAACTTTTCATAAAGCAATGTTAAGAGTGTAAATAGCATTGCACACCATGCCACACACTGTTTGCGATGTTTTATCCTTTATTACCCCCTGGAAGCTGTTGCTCTAATTCGTTGGGACAGTGCTCCTGTATTCAAGGCTACAGACTGAGTCTGGGTGGCTGCAACTGAGGAAAATATTTTGTCCAACTGAGCATTGGCTTTCACACACCTGGAGAGAAGGTAACAAAAAGCAGCTTTCACAGGCTCTGGCAACTATCCATGCTGGCAGCATGCCATAAAACAGAAAAGCATGGATTCAGCTTCTTGGGACAGAATGTGAAGCTTAAGTCTTTTTCTTGAAAAAAATATGTATGTATATACACACACATACACACACCTATGACAGCAATCAAGAATACCCTCATATGCTCTCAGAGGCATAATATGAACACCTGCCAAATAATGTGGCAATCTATATTTGAAAATAGTAATGTTATAAACTAACACAGTGCAGAGCAGTCCAGTACCTTGACTGTATTTTGTTAGACAGTATATGTCCACTATAGACAGTGGCAAGGCAGCAAAATGAAAATAAAAAATACAAACATTTGTAAAAAAATCCATATATGAACACTCAGCTTTAAAAAATTTTACCAAATGGCTTCCAAAAAATTTGGAAAGGATGTGATTAGGTCTCCAGATGCTTGTTATATGATGACATTTCAACACTTCTGCAGCACTTCAGAAGACAAACAATTTTCTTGAACCACAAAAATTTCATCATCTCCAAGGAACAGAGATCACACAGCAATAAAGAGCATTATATCTCCATGCTCGGGCTATTCCCATTTGATAAAGTAAACTGTTATAGCCAAGTATTATAGAGAAAGGGTGCCATCTACATCTGCCAGCGCTCTGCTGGACTCAGAACTGAAGAGAAACATACATTATCCAAAGTGAAGGAGATAATCAACACCATCTCCAAAATACATAAGATAAGTATTCTATAAATCAAAGCACATGCTTAAGTGCACATGGTCACCCTGATCAAAACCCATTAATTTCTTCAGTAACCACTGTACAGACTAATCTCAGCTAGTTTTTGTCTTAGGCAAAATTTGTTATGAGAACAGCCTAACAGTCTAGTCAACCTCTATCATGGAATGGAACAGCTGTTTCATTTTAATTCTGAAAACTCTTAAAGTTCAGAAACAAGATACCATGCTTTACAGACAGCTAGACTTTTTATAAAACTAGGAGTAGTTCCTCACAATTACTTTAAAAGGTCTCAAGTCCTGAAAGAACAGGATACAATACTAGAATTAGCAATAATTGAATAACTACTGTGCATAACTTGAGTGACAGTATAAAGAAATGTATTTTCTGGAATTATTCTTCAGCTCACATGACGTTCTGGGAGAGCAAAAACCAGTCTGGGGTGACTTCAGTAAATGACACGCTCCTACTTCAGTAATATAATCCTGCTAAATCATGAAGCAAAAGTCTACATTCTAAGCAACACAGTTATGTCTCAATTGTAGAGGAAGGTAATACCATTCCAGTACTAGTTTAGCACACTTTTCAATTAAAAATGTCGTTGTCATTTGCTTGCAATTTTACCTGATGTTATCTATTTGGATTGAAGCTTTCTACATATAAGAAATGGGAGATGGACTGATTTCTTTTTAAAGCTCTACCAAAAAACGCTTCCTCCATTTCTGGTAAGAACATCTGGCAAGATCATGGCACTTTGCCCATGCTAAAAAGTATCTTTCAGCTGAATAAACAGATCAAACTAATGCCTCAGTTTTTATATGGTTCTATTTGGCTATATTTGCAACTTAGCTTTCAATTTCACCATATTTTTTTAAAGTACAGATCGTGCTCTGATAATATATAGCCAGGAAAGTGTTTGTATTAGGACTTTTTTGGGAATTGCTGTAGCAGCTGGAAGATACATAGAAGACTAAGATCAATAAGGCTCAAAGCCATATTTTTAATCATTTGATAAAACAAAATATTAAGCAGATGTGTAAGGAGCAGAATTCATCCCTTCTGTGCTATGAATAAGGTAAGTCCTGAGAAAAACTGCACGCAATCACAAAATTAAAGACTATCTCAAAGCTTTTGACTTCGGGCTTTCTGACTTTCAAACTCAATGTTCTTTTAATGTAATAGATGAATATCGTATGTCTGTATGAATATACAGATACTCATGTATACATAAGTAGAACCACAAGCAATCAGCAAATTACTTCAACATCAGTTGTGTATATATAGATCTAGTAAGCTCAGTACAGTTAAAGTGCATTATAATTTGATGGCTTCACTGTTGTTGTTCCTCTCATTCTTTCTGTCCATATATTCAATTTTTTCTTTTACCATTACTCCACTTGCAGCTCCTCTCTTTGGAGGGCTGAGACTACTGAAAATTTTTTCTTACAGATAAGGAAAAACACACATGGTCAAGTATTCCCAATACAGTTCTACTATCTATATTTTGAATACCCTTTGGCAGCAGTGGCCTCAGCTCCTTCTCAAGTTGGCATCCTTGTCTAGATGAATGCCACTACAGAAAAACCACCATGTGTAATTTTCCTTAAGTTGCTCTTCAGCATAAATAGGGGCGACAGAACCAAGCCTATGTGTCAATCATAAAGTTGTAACAACGATAACAACTCCTACCTTTGCAGTACTTGTCCCTTGCGATGTGAATCCTAACTTCTGGTAGATATCCTTTGAGAAAATGGAATTCCATGTCAAGTCGCATCCCCTCTGCTGGTCACATCCCCTTGCTGTTAAGGAAATCAGATGACATCTTCATTATATGATACAGAACCAAGCTGTTTAGTCTATGAATAGCACTTGTCAGATTATTCTGCAAGAGCCTCAGAAACACAAAATTACAAAATTAGCTTAACAACAATAACAAAAAATAATCAGGATTAAACAGAACCACACATTTTTTTCCAGATGGAAATTATGTACAAGTTTTTCAAGACAGATGATACACTGTAAAATGAAATACGGGGTGGGAGACAAAATCTCTAGAGACAAAGATAAAAATCCTTAAATTGATTGGACCAGTGTTTGTTCTATGTCCTGCTCACTCATGCAAAGTAGAATTGCTTGGATATGAAACCATAACCCACCCGCTATTTTTTCATTAACACAAAAGGGCTGTCTTAAATCAGTGCTCAAAGCAGTCAGAAATAAATATGTATTTATGTATTTATGGAGTCCTTAAATGCTTCTAAGTATATTCACTATGATCTTCATAGTGACATTGCTATGAAGGACACTATATAAATGGAAGCTGTGCTTGCAACTGATCACTTAAGATAAACAAACATCTTGAAGGACTCACCAAGCACACAGAAGTTGCCTTGTTTGTTTATAAGGGAGAAGAGCTCTCTTCAGATAACTTAATACATGGTAGACATAAATCTAAAAATAATTAAATATTTCTTCATGCATTGTGAAACTACATCACAATGCACTTCTGCTAGAGATAGCCTATGCAAACCCTGTGGGTCAAGGACCTTGTTTCCTTATTTTTCTATACAGTACCTAGCACATAACTGTGACTTATATCACATAATACACACCTATATAAAATAAACAAATTTGTTACCAGCTGAGGCTAACACTGACAAATTATAATGCATTTAAAAACAATAAAATACTCCACCCACAGATGTGTACAGTGTTCCATCTACACATCTGTTAAATATTCCACAGCTACCAAAAGGGAGGAGAGAAATCATGCTCACCTCTAAAAGATTACTTTATGTTGATGTAAAAGATTTCTTCTTACAAGATGCCCCTTAGAACTCACTATATTTGCCTTCTAACACTGCCAATACTCAGAGGAAAGAAAAGGCAAGGCTAAAGAAAGAGATTTTTTTTAAATTGCAGTAGTAGTAAGGTGCCAACTCATGACCAATTCTACAAGCCTAGACAGGATAAAGCAGAGGACTGGTCTGTTGCTTCTTAAATTAAAGAGGTGTTTCCTGCTGTGTGAACCACTGCAAAATCAACTATGCAGACCCAGGTAGGACTGGCATTAACCCTCCTGGTAGCAGCCCATACAGTGCTGTGCTTTGCCTCTAAGGCTCACAGTGTTGAAAACATACTGATATTTAGGCTACTGATGAGCACTGCTCCCACAGCGTCAGGGCTGCTCTCCATCCCTCCCCACCCTGAAGGCCAGTAGCCTGTGGGCAGGTGAGAAATTGGAAGGAGCCATCCAAAGGGCTATGCCATACCACATAATATGCTGCTCAGCCGTAAAAGGTAGGAGGCAAGGGGATATTGGTTGTTTTTATCTTATGAAAAAAATCACTACACATATGGAGGCCATGTCTCTCAGGAAGTGGCTGGACAGTTCCCCATTTTTGCTTCCATTTCATGAGTAACTTCGCTTATTAAACTGCCTCAATCTCAACCCACGAGCTTGTCTATCTGACTTTCTCCCCTTGTTCTGCTGTGGAAGGTGTGAGGCAAAGGTGATTTGGGGGCTGGCAGCCAGCCCAGGCCAACCTACCACAGCAGGCGATGTCTGCAGTATTTATTAGACTGTGGTTTTGTCAGCCTTGCTCCACTCAGGAGAAGGTTTTGTGCTTTCTGGTACTCCTCCTGGACCTCACACCAGCAGAGCAGTTATTCCTTGAAAGTTGGTCTGAGACGGATTCAGCTATTTTCATCTTCCTATAGTTATGTCCTAGCAATCAAAAATGTGACTCACGTAAAAAGAAACCAATAGCAAGTAATGATGCAGTTTGTGTACATCCATAGGTAGAGGCTTCAGCCAAAGAAAAAATAGGAGAAACAAAGGCAGATGACTCAGAGAAGAGACCAGGTGAAGCAGAAAAAATCTCAAGACTGGATGTTTAGTATAATCAGTCTGCAGCTGGCCATATAGTTAAAACAAAACTAAGATTCCTCTTACTGCTATCTACATTAGAAAAATATCAACCTTTTCTAAGGTGACAATGTACAAAAACAATACATTCCTTATGTATAAAAAGACAGCAGAGAGACCAAATGTAAAATGCCTGCACAAAGCTATGAATAGGTGGAAACATCTTAATGTTGGGAAGCCCCCACCATCTTTTTTAAATGAGGAACCTCCAGGGGTAACAAAGAACTTCTGGATGATAATAATGGAGTACTTCCAAAGTATACAGCTTGTTACTACAAAGCAGAATCCCTCCTAAAACAGAAGGAGGAAAGGATATACAGTGACTCTTTTTCTTTTTTGGAGTTGAATATCAGCATGAATCCTAGTATCTACTAAAGCCTCAAATGCTAGCACTTTGGCCACAGTTTGCATCTAATTGACAGTTTTAAAAGCTAAAGCAAAGATTTAATAGGTATCCTTCATGACTTATTCTGTCACCTCTGCAGTTTAGATTCACGACAGAATGGACTTGTGCTGACAGAGCTATATAGATGCATTTCTTATACTGTTTGTGCCGTGAATAAAAGCAGTTCAGCTCCTGTATGCCCTGTCAGAACTTCTCAATACTATGTCATTTTATAAAAAGAATCATCAAACTCTCCTTCCTTAGACATGACCAATGACTAACTTGCAATTTTGTGGACTAAGCCAGCCTAAGCAACTCTATTCAGATACACACACATGTACAAGCAACAAATATACACAACAGTGGGGTTAAGTTGGTATTTTACAGATTGCATGGCTAGAAAAATTACCACATTAGAAAGGGATAACTGAAAATAAATGAAAATGCTCACCCACGTCCTAGGCTCACAGAAAAACTCCAAAAAGAGCAATCTCCAGGAAGAGAACCTCCCCCAGTGGCAGTCAGCCCTTAAATGAGGTTTAAGAGAGGTGCAGCCAGGCTCCACCCCTTCTGGTCACACAGCTGAATTGCCTTCACCTGTGCTCCCAAGGCTGACTCAGTGCTTGCCTCAGGTGGTCAATCAGTGGTTTAGGCCGTGATCCAACAGTTCCCATATAACAACAACAACAAAAACCCAAACCAAACAACAACAACAAAATTTAGTGATGTACCAATAGCTCTGATAAATTTTCTAAAGCTATTAAGAATAAGGTAAAGCCCTTTAATGTATGGCCTCATATTTTAGGAGTGCTACTTTCTCATTCTCACATCTTCTCTGCATGTAATTATTTAATGCTTCTGAGCCGGTAACGGCAAATCTCCCCCCTCCAAGTTTTGTCTCATAGACAGGATACTTAGCTGTTAGATGATACACCAGCTTTCTGTTTGGAACAAATTCTCTTTAGTGATCTTCAACACTTTTAAAAAAATGTGCTAAGACATATTACAGTTTTCTTGTGGCTAAACTGCAGTTCAGCTCCTAGCAAGTAATGATTTAGTTAACTTACACACTGAGCTGTGTATGTGCTTGGAAAAAGCTGCTGTTAAATTTTAGAACCACTCTTTTAATGGGAAAATACTGCTCAGACAGGATTTCTGAATTTCTCTTTACAATTTTAGATAAAGTTTTAAATACTACAAATAATGAAAGTTTATGTCCTACTTGCAATGAAAGAGCAGCATGGATTCTGTTGGTGTTTCCTTCTCTGCAGGAGTTACAAAGTTGTAACTGTGAATTGTTTTAGTGAGCTCCACAACATTTGTAAAACCAAACAGTAAGAAAAGCATGGCAGGTCTTTTTCTAAGCTAAAGTTATATCCCTCTGACATCAAATGTTAAAAATCTCCTCCTACTTCAACGAAGAGTAAAAATTGCCAGATTTTTTGATACCTATTAAATACCACTTTTGACGCTTCATTTTCTCAAGACTTGTGGTAGCTCCTGAACTGAAAAAGACAATTTTCTAGAGAAACAACATCTGAGCTATCACACAGAGCACTGTACTCCACATTTGCAACAGCTGAGTGCATTCACTGTTCACATTGGACACAAACCCAAATGTATAATTGCAACCAAAAATGGAAAACAGTTAAAGAAAGGGAGGAAAAGAGATCTACTGCTGTAGTGGATCGTTCTGGACATAATAAAACTTATGTTAGAATGTTGCTATGCAAGGAAAGGGCATGACTGCCAGGTTGCCTAACAGTGGGAGCAGTTCTGAAGTCAGCAGACGAAGGTACCCTTATGTGGTACAATTGAACAAGGAATTCTGCCCATAAATAGTAGCCAGTGTTAACATTAACAATAAATTCCTTCATTAAGACATAACAAACATTTGCTTATCAACAGATTAATTGCAGAGATTATTCAATTTTGGCAACAGTTCTGAAAAGCATAAAATACAATGGAAAGCCATGACGAATTGATAAACCTTCATGCTTCTTTAAGTCAGGCTCTAAGTACATATGTATTGAGTTTATGAAGCAAGGGTTTGGTAGCAGGGAACAGTGGCAGTGGCCTCTGTGAGTAGAGCCCATCACTGCCCCACATCAGATCAGAGCCAGTCCCAGCGGCTCCAAAAGAGACCCAGTGCTGAGCTGTGAGCAACGCTGGGCGCACCTCTGGCAGAACAGATTTAAGAAAAGGAAAAATCTGCTGCACAGCAGCAGCTTGGGGAAAGGAGTGAGAGATGGGAGAGAAGCAGCCCTGCAGCCACCAGGGTCAGCACACAAGTACACGAGGTGCTCCAGGCATAGAGCAGAAGCTCTGTGCAGTCCCGGAGAGACCCATGGTGGAGCAGGTTGCCCTCATGAAGCCCATAGGCACCATGCAGAGCAGATCTCCATGTGCAATCATGGAGAAGTCACTGTGCAGCAGTGGGTATGGCCTGGAGGAGGCTGCCACCTGCAGAGAGCCCTCACAGGAACAGCACCTGGCTGGAGCTGCAGGCCGTGGAGAGGAGCCCATGGTGGGACAGGAGTGCTGGGGGAGCTGCTACCTAGGGGTCCTGTGCTGGAGCAGTCTGCTCCTGAAGTATCAACCCTGCGGTATGGACCTGTGTTGGAGCAGCGCTCGGAGAGCTGCAGCCTGTGGGAAGTTTGTGTGGGATCAGTTGGGGAAGGATGGACATCTCACTGCTCTAGTGTTAGTCATCAGCAATAACTTATATTGATCTCCCAAGTCTGTTTTTTATTCACGATAGTAATTGGTGGCCATCCTCATCACAACCCCTGAGCACTTCTCTATCATGTTTTCTCTCCCTGCTCCTCTGTGAGGAGAAGTGACAACGCAGCTGTTCTGGAGTTCAGCTGTCCATGGTGAAACCACCACTGCGTACCAGCAGGAAAAGTATAACACTGAGTAATGGGCCTTTCTCGACTAATGCTGGAACAGTGGATAAAGACCAACAGTACCAAAAAGAACCAGCGGTGAAACATATTTTTAAAGTGTTTTGAAGTAATATTCACCTTGTTTTTTAGAGAAAGAGACTGGAACGGAGGGTGGAGATTTTTGGTGTTACGTTCACCCTTCCACTGCTCCTCCGGATCCACCGGTTGGGGTACGCACTGCAGACTGGAGATGATGAGAAGGTGGCAACAGTACATTGTGAGCATGTGGAGTCCTCAGCCAGCAAGAACATGATGTTCGTGTTGATATTTCTTCCTCCGTTGGTGAGATTGCTGTTACAGCCAAACCAAGTACGCAAAGGTGCAGGTGAAGTTCGGAGACATCAGCTGTGACAAACCTTCTGGTCCGAGTCCTGGCAAACGCGGCACAGACCTCGCAGCACGTCTCTAGCAAACGCAGTACCTTACTCAAGGGCTGCACGGTGTCAACGGAGCCGTACCCCACCCGAGCCAACGTTCACCGAGAACTGCGGTACCTCCGAGCACTTCACGCCCGCTGTTTGCTGCAGGGGCAGCGAACAACGCAATGGTCCCTCACAGAGCACGCGGAGCGCGGGCTGCGCTGCCGGGCGGGGCGGGGCGGCACGGGCGGCACGGGCTTCGCGCGCGGCAGCGACCGTTGCAGCCGTTGGGGACGCGGCCGCAGTGCCCTCTGAGGACGGCGACACTCAGCGGGGCGCGGATGTGCCGCGGGGCGCAGCTCCAGCCTGCACGGGTTCCGCCAGGAAAATAAATAATTTTTTCAAATCTGTTTTTTTTTTTTTCTTTTTTCCCCAGAACAAAGCACCCCAGTGTGAAGTTCGGCGCTGCTGCGGACACCCGGGAATGACGACGCGCCCCGCGCGTGACAGGACAGCCCTCAGCCTCGCTCCGGTGTTCCGGAGCTGCTGGGGAAGTGGCTCCAGCGCGCGCGTTCCTGCTGCCAGCAGCCACCGCCTCGGCTGCGGTGCATCCCGGAGAGGCCGAGGCCCTGTCCCAGCATCGGCCCTGCTGGGCCCGGCCCGACCGAGCCGCACCGCCGCGCTCTGCGGGCCCGACCCGGCCCCTCACACCCGCGGCGACCCCCGCCGCCCGCCTCGGCTGCCCCCTCCCGGAAACAGCGCCGCCGGAGGGGCGCGCTCCGATTGGCCCTTACTCGTGACACGCTCCCGCCTCCTCGGCGCGGCGCGGGCGTCGATTGGCTGGCGGCGCTGTCAGTCGGAGAGGGCGAGTCCCCCCGCTGCCCGGGCTGCGCTCTCGTGGGGCGGGCGCTGCTGCCGGGCGTCGCGGCGGCTGGTGCTGGTGCGGCTACGGGCGGAGCAGGGATGCCGGCTGCGGGGCGGCGGGCGGCACTCCGGCGCGGAGCGGAGGGCGAACGCGGCCGGTAAGCTCCGGCCGCGGGGAGGGAAGGCGGATGCCTGTCTCTACGCGCGTCCGTTCCGCCTGGCGCCGGAGGGGCCGACGGCAGCGTGACGGCACGGGCGGAGCAGCGGGCGGCGAGATGCCCGGGATGCCCGGGGCGGACCCCTCGCGGCGCCCTTCGGCCGTGCCCGCGTCCCGGTGCCCGGGCAGGACCGGCGGCGCGGCGGGAACTTCGGAGCGGCGGGTGTCGCGGCGAGGGGGCGATGCTCGCCCGGCGGTCGGCGGAGCGCGGCGCGGAGCTGTCACCGCCGCTTCGCCGCCGCCTCGGGAGGGCTGGGGGCGCCGCGGGGGCTGCGGAGACGGCGCCGGGGGTGCCGCCCTGCCGACGGGGTGCGGCGGCGAAGGACCCGGGCCCCGCGGCGGTGCCCCGCGGCTGAGAGCGGTGGCGGAGGGAAGCCTTCGTGAACTGGGGACCGCACCTGAGCGCGGCGGGCTCGGCCGCTCGGCGGGGCCGGGAGGCGGTCACGGCTGCACGCTGCGCCCTGAAGTTGGCGAAGCGGGGAGGGAAAAGTTAAAGGAGGTGAACCGTCACCTTGGTGGCGGTGGGCGGTACGTGACCGCTGGCTGTGAAGGCAGAGGCGTTCCGAAGACGAAGTCCCGCTGTCCGTGCACGCTCTTTCTCATTGTTCTTCAGCCTCCTTTACTCCCAGTGATTGGAGGTGGTGCCGGAGGGCTTTGGAGAATTGCCAGATCTCGCAGACCGGGGAGCAAAAGAAAAAGCCTTTAGATGCCCGTTATGTTCGTTAACGTAAACATTCGGAATCTTGATTGTATCGCGCTGTAAGGAATTGTGAGGGGGCCGCCAAACTATGCGGTGATGGACCCGATCCATCCGTCATGGAAGTAGAGAGGCTTTGACATCGATTCAGTAGTAAGCAGCGTCCAACATTAACAGTTGAGGGGACGGCAGCTTCTGTTACATCTTGGGGTATTTTGCGTATGGGGGCTTTTTAAGCAGTACGAAACAGTTTTGTGTCTTCAGGAAACACCAAGAGCATTTAATTCCAACTCTTTGATTCTTTTGTAGCTGCAAGCCTCCCTCCCTGCTTTCTAGGAGTGTATTGACTTGGTTCTCACCTTGTTGATCCGTAGTGTTCTGCTTCCTTAGTTCAGTTCTGAGGGGGCATTCCATCACGTGATGCACAACGTGCTGTCAGAAATTTACAGAATCATGCAACGGGTGGCACACATGGATGAATAACGAGAGTAACCAGAGTAACCGGTGGGAGCCCCGTGGTTGCTTTGGAGAGCTGAAGCCTTGATTTACAGCTGCGTGGGAAGTACTGGAAAACAATTAGAGGTGTTGAATTTATAACTGATGCAGGTTAATGCTGTTTCCTCCCTGCATACTTATCCAATAAATACCTTTATTGACAGAGCATAAATGGCTAATGAAATTTCAGTTTCCTGTGTGTCGCCAGTTCCGGACTGATCCAGCAAAATGTCATATTGGCAAACCAGTTTTTCAGAAATAGGGTTTAGTTCTGTGAATCGATGTCCTTCGAGTACTTCAGGTTAATTTAGATGCCTGTGGCAGAGAGTGATCCCGATCCAAGTGGCCGTGACGCAGTGCATGAGATGCACTCGGCTGTGCCAGGCTGCCTCATACCTCACCTGTGCTTTCCTTGCATGCCTTCTCTGGGAAGGAAAAGACAAATTTGATGGTGAAGATGAATGGAATTCTTCTAAGACCACGGGCTGAAAATACCAACTTTCTTTCTTCGTTCCCTTATGGGTGATACACAAAATCTAGAAATCCAGTCTCTGAATGGGTGATCTGTAGAAGCACCATCACGAGCAGTCTATATTTGTGATACTTATTTCACTGGCATTGTTCTCAGGAGGATTATGCAAGCAGGAGAATATTTGCCACTGAATTAGCTACACAGCCTTTTTCTGAACTATTTTCTTCATCATAGTTCTTCTGACCTTTTCCAGAAGATCAGAACATTTCAATTGTATATTTTCAGAAGGGTGCTTGATTCACTGTGGATTTCTCTTCTTTCTCTGTTAATAAATAATGAAGGTTTTCTGGAGCATTTTATTAATTATTTACTTGTTAAAACCATTAATCGGCTGTGGACTTACTGATAGTGATCACTGTTGTCACTGCGTGGTGCACATACCTAGCTAAAGCTAGAGGAGAACACAGGAGTTGCAGAACCATTAGACTGCTTTTCATAGTTTCATGAACACAGTATGTAGAACATAATGAGTCCATCTGTATACTTTACAATTAGAAGGACACTAACAACAACAACAAAACCCTAGATTTTCTGAGCAGCTTTTGTGATAATAATTTTTTACAGGAAGTATTTCCATATGCATTGTAATAAGAAATCTGGAACTGAAGCAGTCGGATAATCCTGTCACATCTGCAAGATTCAGAAAGGAGCATTTTGGTTTCCCTCTGTGCAAGCATGGGAAAGTGCTGCCTGTTCAGCTGTGTAAATAAGGATGGATATGAAAATATGAGTAATGTAATTTACCACGAGTAGTAGGCAAATTATTTTGATGCAGCTAAGTGAAACAAGTGGCATGTGTATTCAGAAATACATATTTACATTTTGTTGAACTACTGAAGAGTTGCGGAAGGATCATAGAAAAGATGAATGAATGATGCATCTCCTTCGAGTTGTATTAGATCACACAAACGGAACACTGATCTTTTTGGAAAAGCTAATGCTGTTTTTGATCTGCAGTAAAAATACTGACTCGCAGCTGCTCATACAGTCTCCAGCAAATGCAGAGACTGCATACACTGATGTATGGAAGCTCTGCAGAATTCAAGATAAGCAAAGCATAAAATGCCTCTGCATCCAAGTGTTCCCTTTTTCACTTACTGGCATCAGATGCTTCCAAATGGCGATAGTATCTGCTGCTGCCCAGCGCCACCATAGGCGTACGTGAGAGCCCAAGACTGCTCTTTTCAGCTCCTGTGTAGTTGGTGAATGCTCTCCAATGAAGTTAACAAAGGATGCTCTTAAACAGGATGTGGGAATTCAGCTCCTAGGGCTGAGGACATAGCTCTTCAGCAGAGAAACAGGGCAAGAGTGGAGATGGGCAGTCCTGTGACTGACTGATGCTCAGTCAAGCAGGAGCAAATTTCAGCAGAGCTGTGCAGACTGCAGATGTGTTGGTGGCTGAGATCAGCTTTCTAGAGTTCATCCAGGAGAAAGAAAATACGTACAGTCTCAAAGCCTTGGGCCTGCACGTGGGTGCTATTTAAGACAGAGAGGTATCAGGATGTGATAATGAATGATGTGTCTCATTTACAAGCACTCATATCGCTACCTAAAATGTAAAATTGCTAGACATTTTGCACATGTAATGCGGAGTGGACACTTTTTTAATGCTCCTGCATTGAAATTTTTGTAGCTCTCAATATGACCTGCCAACTATTGGGAGTAATCTAAATATCTGTGATAGTTACTAATGCATATATGAACATATAATTTAATGTATAACATATGTATTTCTTAAATATATGTAGTGATGCATGAAGTATACGCTTCATCCTTCCAACGAACATCAAATTACCAAATACTGGAGAGGGAGTTAAGGGGAAGGACGAAGGATACATTATACAACTGAAATCATGTGAGGATTCTGTTGAGCTGTATTTATTTACTTCTGTGGAGCGTTGCCAGCACACCTTCTCCCTTTGCATAAGGTGTTCTATATTAACAGTGGTCTCAAAATACTTCAGTTATAATGTGCCTCCCATTTCATGTAGAAAAAAAAGAGATGGGAACATCCCCTATAGATACTGTCTGCCACCCTCATTTTTTTAAGACTTCTGTCTGAATACCAGTCAGTTTTAACTCTTATTACCTTTTGAGATTTGCTGTAGTAGAAATGTGAATGACTTATGTGCCTAACCTTGCCTCCCTTTGAGCTGCTCTGCAGATCTGCTGCTGGAGGAGCTGATGTTTGTTTCTTTTGTCCCTCAGCAGGTGGCTACATTTTCATTGAAATAGCTGATCCTGCTGTGGAACAACATCTGTGGCTTTGTGGGAGTCACAATGGCTGAAATAATTCAAATATTTCCTCTTCAGTCTGACCCTTATTTTTATTAAAGATATAGTGCTTATTTATTGCTTAATACAGGATATTATATATTAGAACATATGCTGAAGGTCTTCTGTAACTTAGGTCTTTCATAGCTGATAAGAAGCAGGAGCGTAGCCTTTGTGTGCGTGTGTTCTATCGAAACTTGAAAGGTGTAAAAAGAAAAAGGACAGAAGGAAAACTCTATTGGATCAGACCAGTGGGCTGTCAAACTCAAGGTTCTGCCTCCAGCAGCGACACTGAGATGCTATTTAGGGACTATACACAAACCTAGTCACTTCATGTGTTCTATTCCCTTATACTTTCCCAGCATACTTCTTGTATGAGGGATGGTTATGTTTATCGCTTTTAGGGCCTATTCACAAATTTGCAATCCAAGAATTTGCCTGATTTTTCACACCTGTTAATGCTTACTACTTTTACAACCTCCTTTGGTGGCAAGTTTCAGAAATTTACTACTAACTTTGTAAAGAAGCTCCTTAATCTCTCGTAAGCTGATCTCTTGTTAAGTTTTGTCAGATGTCCCTGAGTACTCTAGTACTGGAGGATTTAGCAAGCAGAAGTTTTATTTTATTCACTTTTCTCATGGTTTGATTGATCAAATCTTATTTTAGCCTTATCTCCAACTGAAGAGCCTCTTTGGTTTCTTTTTCTAAGGAAGGCACTGATCCTTTTGCTATCTTTTTTGCCCTCCTTTAACTTCTGGAGTGTCAAGAGACCAGAACTTCATACAGTCCTTGAGATGCAGGTGGGCCAAGTTTGCACAGATGTTTTCAGTCCTGTTACCAGTGCCTTTTGTGATGATATATTAGCCCAACATTTTATGATTTTTTTTTTCTGGTTGCTATTGCACATAGAACTGGCAATTCTGGGGATAAGTCAATTATGATTCCTATATTTCTTCCCTGAGTCATTAGTCAGCATCATGAATAGGATTATTTTTCATTGTACATATTGGCCTATATTTATCTAAACTGATCTTTATCTAAGCTGATGTATCATTTTGTCTACTGAGTTTGCCTACTGAGTTTTGAGAGGTACTTCTGGATTATATATAGCATGCCATTAGTTCTGTACTCTTCTTGTCTTTGTCATATTTTTTTCCAACAGTATCATTTCTTAAGAGTTTTTTTTTTCCCCCCACGTCTACATCTGAGGGCTGAGAGGAATAAAAGTGTTACAGCAAATCAGCCATGGTGTTTGAAGATCTTCAAACTAGCTTGTATATAAGCGAAGCTTTGCTTTTTGGATGTGTTTTCTTTGTTTGCATTTGTTTCATTTGGTTTGGTTGCGGTGTGTTTTCTGTTTGCATGTTTGTTTTGAACATCAGCAAACTTGAGCTCAGCAGAATAAGAGGTTAAGGCTATCAAGAAAAGAAAAAGGTAAAAAAAAAAACTCTGAAAGGTGCCATTCATAGCATAGAATCCAACTGCTCTGAATGGTTTGAGTCACATTGATTGCTGTTGAAATTATGCTTAATTAAAAACCAAAGAAAGTTTTAAAACATCAGAGAGCAAAGTGATGTTTACTCAAAGAACTTTAGTCCTTACTAAGCATCTCTATGGATTCAGTACAGAATGGTCTTAACCCTACCACTATCTTATTAATCACCTTCCATTTGTGTGCTGCATTTCATAGTAATATACAGGATTATGAGCAAAGCTTCTCTCCCCCTCCCCCCCCAGCCACATACACCCCTCTTCCCAGTTTTATTAGAGGTCAGGCTGGAAGCCCACTATGTAGAAAAGATGTCTTCATATTCCTTGTTCAAATACAGGCTTCTCATTTGATATTCAGAGCATGGCACTTAGAAGAGCCGCTGCATTGCAAACAGAATTGAGAGTGAGGTTTAAAGAAACATTAGAAAGATATTATTAGTGTGCTGCACTACTGCTTGGTATTACTTAGTAATAAAAGTGGTTTCACAGGAGTGACTCCAACTGCTATCTGTGATGATCCTGTTGTCCTCTTCTCCCACCCAGGTAACCCCATCCCTCTGCTGTGCCAGTCCTTACCCTTTGCAGAAACATTTCAGTTTATTAATCTGGCAGAACACAGCTCCTCCCAACAAACCCCATGGTTTGAAAAACAAAACAGAAAAGCACTTTCTGCTGGCTTCAGAGTGCTTCATGGCAGACCTTATGAAGGATGAAGAAAGGAGGGAATAGCATGATGAGGTAAATGGAAAAAGAGAGCAAAGTGGTTGACAGGCAGCTGTTAAATTGGCTTATGAATTTGTCAGATCACAGCCTGAAGTGCTGTTCTCTTACTTGACTTACTATTGTTAGAGTACTTGGCAGAAGCATAGGAGTATTTTAATATTCAACCTATTGCTTTGTTAATTAAAATGTTTAGCTTAAGGAATTATATTTTACATCCTTTAAAGGCCCCAGCTGTTCTCCTATCCACTGATGAGGTCATCTGCTGTGCAAATCTGGCTCTCTAGATTGTGCTACCAGCTGTAGTTATTTTCAGCAATGGAATTATTCTTTCATTTTGTTTTCTACCATAAGACATTCCACCAAAATAGAAAGTAGCATGTTCTATTCAAGTATTTTATATTCGTATTTCTACTATTTGAATTTAGTACGGGGTGGTCCAAAGCCAGCTTCCTGAGCTATTTATTGGCTCCTGTTTAGCAGAATCTCCAGCAAACAAGATAAGGCAGTGGTTTGCCACAGAAAAGGGCTTTGTTGTATTACTTTCACGTAGAATACCCAAAAACTCTCCTAGTGGTACTTCATGACAAACAGAGTGATGCTGGCTCTGTGTACAGTAGCTGCAAAGTCATGGTCAGCTTCATATTAGCTGACACTGCTCAAGAATAATAAGCAATAGTGAGCTCGTGATAGTCTGCAAAATGTCATCAGCAGATAAAAACACTCGTTAGCATATAGTCTGCTTGTTTGTTGGTTGTGGGGTTTTTTTTGAGTACGTACTGGAATGTAGCGGTAATTGATGAATCTGCTGTGAGTACATTTAGAAGCATACTGATAGAGTAGTACCACTTACACTGCTTATTTGCCTTAGACAGACTATCATCATGAAGTGGAACTTGCCTTCCACTGGTTCATTATGACAATATCTTCTTGTGTTAAGATGTATGTAATCATTCATACAACATTTCTCTAAGATACTTCCCTAGAAAAAGTCAGCTTTCATATGAAAGGTGGTTCATGTGAAGAAAGCCACTGAGATGCCCACATATTAATAAAATAAACACAAAGTCTGGGGAAGCATGTGTTGGTTCAATAAGAATACAGATGTTGTAAAGTAGTGGATGATCAATAAGTACACAGAGAAGTTAGGCTTAGTAAGATTATCACGTTAGAAAAGATAATCATAGAGAAATAAAAGTGCTCACCAGCGTTGTAGGCTCATGAGAAGTTTCACAAGGACCTATCTCCAGAGAGAGATCCTTCCTCAGTGGCAGTCAGCCCTTAAATGGGGTCTAGGAGAGGTGCAGCCTGCCTTCTCCTGTGCTCCCAGGGCTGACTCAGTGCTCTGATTGACCTCAGGTGGTCAATCAGAGGTCCAGGCCGTGATTCAACAGTTCCCATACATGAGGCACACCTGAAGTCACCTGGCAATCATTTTTAGAACTCAAGGAAAAGAAAATGTATTGATGTCCCAGTAAAAGTAAGAAACATACAGGTGCCAATTGAACTTGCCTTTCCTAAAGCATGTCTCTCTTCTCTGTTCAGTCATTCATCCAAATTACTGCATGCTTTCATTTCACTACTAGGTTTGAAGTGCTTGTCCTGTAGTGAGACAGGACATCAGCAAAGAGGTGCATTATGTCTGAGGATGTCCTGTGTACTTGGTACCCCTTTCAGTGAAATGAAGGCTCAGACCTGTTGCCTTCTTCTGCCGTACAGTAATGAAAATTCAGGAGATGTTCTCTATGAAGCAAAGCACTAATATTTCATGTATAACCCATATGGAAGTGATTAAATTGCTTTACAAGGAAAAGTTGGTGTGCCAGTAGCACAGAGCATTACAAGCTAATACTGCCTCTATCTGAGGATGTATTGTTTTGTGGTAATGAAATATTGTAATAACCTCAACCTCCTCTAGAGAAGAACCTCAGCTGTGTCTCTCTGGAGTTATTCTTCAGACAGGATTATTATTCTGCATAAATAACTTATGTAAAAAGCAGTTACAATAAACAGAGCTGTAAGAGTGGAATGACCATATTCAGACTTAACAAATACATAAGAGGTGAGCTAGTACACAAGTTAGTAGATAGAAATTATAAAAATTAAAAGAAAATAAGAGGAAAAAACAGATTTAAAGATTGTTGATTTCTAGACAAGCTTCATATTGAAGTCTCTATCCAAAGCCTACAGGACTAACTAATGCAGTCTTTAAGATCTCAGTTAATTTCAGTTGGCCAAGTTCTCTGTCCTCTCCCACAAAGTGCAAAGTAAGAATGAGCTGAGTTTCAGTCAGTTGTTTTCAGGATTTCAGTAGTTCACACATCTTCAGTGCATTTAGCGGCCTTCTCTTGAACATAGCCTTGCAAAGAGTTCTAGCTTCCTTTTCCCCAAACAGTGTAATGTGTAGGTTCATCAGGATACTTACTATCTACTATTCCATGTTTGTTTTTTCTTTGCTTATGAGGACTTAGCTTCTATAGAATGATTTTATTGTCAGGAACATGTTACTCAGTATTTCTACTATATTCTGAAAATGCTAAGAGAAAATGATGAAAACTTTTCTGTGAGTTTGAGCTAGGAATTCAAGTTGCCAGTGTAGCTAATCTTGAAATGCAGATTTAATGTAAGATTTAATGCTTTAGAGAAGCTTTGAAGTGTCAGAGGAAAGGGAATTTTATATTTGTTTTTAGCTCATTCGGCCAGGTTTTTCTTAAAACAGTGCCTTCCAAGCAAAACAGCAATAGTCACTTCTCCAAAAGCATTCAAGAATGGCGTTCTTTCATATTAATGAGAGTTTGGGATGTATATCTAATAGACGGTATAATTTGATGTTCATGAAAGTAAAGTAGAGAAATGATAGCAAATATTTTATTAATTAATTAATATTTTTCTCAACCTATGTTAAAATGTTTATGCCTCTGTATAAAGGGTAAAACTGACAGTGTTATCTTCATATTTAATTCTTAAAGGTTTTTTTCTCTACTGTACTTGGCTTTTTTTTTTTTTTTCACTCTTTCCTCTTTGATTAGTTTGAATATACATAGCAGGACGTATCATATGCGTATAGTGCCTTTATCCTTTCAAATATAAAATTTTTTCTTCATTTCTGGGCTAAGTTTAATCCAGTTGTTTCTTGTGAGGAAATTCTGAACTCTCCTATGGAGCCTGAACACAGCGGTACAAAAATGCGTTACCTAGAATTTTAGTGCCTGTTATGAACTTAAAAGGAAACACTTTTTCTTCTCTTCTTGCTAGATCATACCTTGTGTATTGGTATGAGAATTGTTCTATATACAGAAGACATGACCTTGCAGACCTAAAAGACACAAAGCTCACAGAAAAGTCAACAGGAGCTTTGTTCATGAAATGAGAATTTCACTGAACTGAAAACCGTACTACTACTGATAAAACTTTGCATCAAGCTCACACTTATAGTACCGTAGCAGCTACACCAGCTACAATGAACTCTCACATAGACTGCAATTTGAACTCCTAGTGCTTTGCTCAGTACAGAAGTGATGAATACCTGGAAATGCTTTTGTGTGCATGCCTGATAGTTACCAAGTGACACTGAAGATGATTGCTTTGGTTCAGGAATTTGGCATGTTGTTTAGCAGCTTTCTAGCTAAGATGTATATCAGTGGCAATGACATGACATAGAAAACATGTGTCTGCTTCACAGAGTCAACTGTCTCTGGGATTACATTTTAAAGTTGTGTTAAAACTTGGCATAAGCTTGTTGTGAATTTTATTTGCACTTATTTCAAGGTCAGTTTCCCTAAAGGATTGCAAGGAAGATGCTTAAAGTGTAGCCACATGCAACTCATCCTATTTTATTTATTTATTTATTTTGTCAAAGAGGCTATCGATCAACATACACGTTGTTCATTGTCCTTTCCTAATCTACTGAAAGAATAGATTGCATTCCCTCTAGAGCTCTATCACAGTTGTAAAGATGGATAGAATTTCCTAAAGGGAGAGGGGAAGTCTTCTCTGCTTTTGCTATTTGAATTGCTATTGTCTGTAGCTAACAGGTGCTGGTTTCTCTTCTGTCCCAGAATTGCTGTCTCTACGACCATCAACAAGGCTGCATGCCAGTGGAAGATGATGTAGATCCTAAATTTTGTTAAGCCTTTACAGGACTTCCCCTCTGAACTGATGAAGCTGTGTGCATGCGCTTATTTTTAGACCATTTGCAACTGAACCACATATGTTTCACAGCGTGATAACAGGGATACAGTACTGCTGCTTAGGAGTAACAAGCAGTTTTGAAAACCTGAGTGTCCTGGGCTATATGCCTTTTTACACAACAGTGTTGCAAAAGATGTTTTTGAAGGTTTGCAGTAGAGTTTTTCAGTTGAATTTGGTAGTGGTGACAAGTTTGACATCTGAAAAACATGAATTCATCCTTTTATCCACAAAACAAACATCACAAACAGCACCAACTTAAATTAATCTCCTCTATGCCAATGCATTCTATTTATTTTATAACTTAGTGTGAATACCTGGTGAGCAAACTTATGCACATGCTTTGTTTTTTGCTTAGTTATTGTCTTCATTTAAAGTAATTGCATGATTTTATTTGCGCATAAGTGTGATGTTTTTTAGGATTGTTTTTTTAAATGCCAGTAACTGTGACAATAGCAGTGCTTTTCATTTTTGATGTGGATTAAATGTGCTGTAAGCAAATTTAAATGAACACAACTGCACTGAAAGTCTACTCTGTGGGCAGAGGTACCCAAGTGACTCCTGCACATAGAAGCAAGACAGTCACAATCATCTGGTATGTTAGCTGCCCAACCAGGAAGATACAGCTGTGTCTGAAGAGTGTAACACTTGGGTCATCTATCTTTTCATTGAACCCAGAGTCAATCCCATCTCTTTTAAGGATCTGGTCATTTTTATGTTGAAGTAGAAGACAGCATTTCTGGAAGCCTGACTGCCTGTAAAATCTTAAGCAAAATTTCTTCAGTGTCCATAGCTTCCTTCTATGCCAGTATTACATAGAGACAGCAAGAGGGAAAGTGCATTATTTTGGACAAAATGATTTCTCTAATATTCCTTAAAATATTTGCTGTTAAGTAGAAAAAAATAGAATGGAACTGTAATAAAGAATATTTGTCTGTATTAATTCTAGTTGATTTTAGAACATTGTGTTGGATGAAAAGTCAGAAATTTACTTTATATATTATTAAAAGAAGATACTGTGATTTGGTAGGGTATCTTTATCTAGAGTTCAGATTAAATTATTTATTCTAGTGTTCACTAATGTCATTCAAGGCCCATGCGCGTGCAAGCACACAAAAACTGGTACTGTAAGCTCAACAATTGATAATATACAGCCCTTTACATGTATATACATCTTTTAGCTAGGGACTTCTTTTTTCTCTCTGAAAGCATCTTTTATTTAAAAGTTGGAAACTAGTGCAGTTCTAAACAAATATAAAATGGGTTTGTAATTTTTACTCCTTGAACATCTACTGTTTACTAGATTTCTGCTGTAGCATCAACTTGGTATAATTTTGCTTGGCAATAAAACAATTTTCTTCTAAAGCTTAAGAGTTGTCTCAAAAAATTGTTACGCACGTTGTATATTTTATATATATTTACAGCGTTATTAGCACACTTAAAAAGACAAATTAGAGGCCTTAGTCAGAACAAACACAAAATGTTAATTGCTGCAGATAAGCATGTTTGGTCTACTTATCATCAATAAGAAAGCTGATGCTAGAAGGTCAAGGGAGAAAGGATGACTTGACATGGCTTTGCAGAGAACCGGTCTCTCTATCACACGTCCTTGGTTTTTGAAATGTTATGGGATTCAACCACTAGGAAATATACTTTGAATAATGTATGACTAGTGCTAGTTATTCTTGTCTGCAGTGACTACCACCACGTTAAGTATAACCATCTAATAAAGAGAGTCATGGTACCTACTCTAAACTAATCCGTTCTATGATTCTATAATTATAACCAACCATTGATCTAGATTTACAGTCCAGAAATGCCTGTTTGAAGCCAAATAGTCCAGCTTGAAACTAACTGCGTCCTCTGGCTCAGTGTTTCCTTCTCAGCAATTCCCTCATCACTTTTTTGGCAGCAGTTCTTGTTCACCGGTTGTCCCGTATTTAGCAGTACAAGCATACTGAACTAGGTGACCCCAGCACAAATAACATCCACCTCGTAGGCTTGCCTGGGGAAGGGGGGGGAGGTTTCTGGCTGCTGCCACCCCCTTTGCCTTGACAGAAGACTCAAATTGCTTCAACTTTGATGCTGTTTAGTGGGAGGTTCTTTTCATGTTTGGAAGTGTAAGTTAGCTGCTATTACTCAGTTATTTCTATTAACATATTTTCTAGTATGTTAAATGAATACAAAACTTGCAACAGCCACATCTCCCTATTTGCTAGATGTGAAGCACAAAGCTAGTATTTTTAAACAAGGAGCAGTGATGTCCGGCTTTCCCCAAAAAGCTCATTTAAAGCGATTTGAGGTAACATGGGAAGTAAGAGTCCACCTTAAGGCTGGGAGTCCTTTGGAAATATTTGCAGTCCCATTCCGTTCGTAAATGGAGTCCCACCAAAAGGCAGTCTTCCTGATGTTCCACAGAATAAATCCTGTCACTCTCTCCAGCGTGCTAGTAGTTTCATTTCACGTGCAGAATGGATTTCTAGCTTATGACAAGATTTTATTTCTTGTATAAGTGGTTAGTTTTTATTGAGGAGATAGTTCTTGTTTTGGCGGGAAAAAAACGTCAGTATCAGAACCTAAACTAGGCAAAGGGCTAAAAATGCATCTTAAGGACCATTAGTCAGAGTAATTTGAGCTGACAGTAGCCAGGATTGTTTTATATATGAAGTTCATAAAACAGCAAGTTGGTTTCTTGAGATGGGGAAAAATACCTAAAGGGGTACATTTTTGCTGCAGTTGCTAGGGAGCTGCTTATGCTCTATTTGTGGGGTATAATGGGAGTCATGTGTGAAATGCACTGCACTGATAATCTGTCTCAAACTGGTTTGAACTGCATATTATATTCACAGAGCAGATCTCATTGTACAAGTGAAGATGATGAGATGGATGATGTTAGTAATGTTAGGTGACAGAGCCACTGTGGTATACAAGGTACAGTACATGTGTCAGTGAGCTGTCAAGAGTGTGACATGCCTAAATGATTTGTGGGTAGGGGCGTGATTCTACATATGTTATTTGGGAGATAAGCATGCTGTTACTGGATTTCATTTTTGTTGAAAATGCAGCCTTAACAGTTTTGTATTCTTAAAACTACAAATTATATAGCCATATCATTCCCTTTTTTTCCTAATACAAAGCATTTCCAAAAATTATCCAAATATCTTTAAATACTTCCATCTTAACATCATATTTAAAATTTCAAAAAAATATTTCCTTATTGAATCAAGACGATGATACTGTCTGCGAGTTTAAATTAATTGCTTTGCTCCTTTAAGCAGCGATGAACATTTTTCTCCTATGCTGTATGCAGAGATCAAGTGTGTTTTCCTCAGCAATTACGGCATTTGTTCAAAGTGAATTAGAAAATCAAAAACATTAGGAACTCTCTTTAATGAGATGATTAAAGAACCAGGCAAGCAGTGTGATATTAAAATGAAAATGAAAGGTATTTCTTAGCATTTTTAGACAGTGCAGAAATTCAGATAGGACGCAAGTTGTGCTGCATAAACTGCCACAAAGGTTTGCAGCGTCTCAGAAAGTTGCTTGACACAACTATGTTTGTAGAACTTGATCAGTTTTATCTTTCCAGGCTCCGCTGCCTCACCTTGAAGAATGTTTTCAATAAGCAACCTTGCTGTAAGCTGTCTGAAAACATGATGTTATTCCTAACAGCAATTTGAAACTCACTAGGCCTAGCCTTCTCTAATGTTGTGGACAGATTACTGACTAATGCATACTAACAAAATGCAGCTGAAGCTGTCACAGTGTAGAGTAGCCAAAGTTTGGTGGTTTTTTTCTGGGAAAAAAAAAAAAGTTTATAATTCTCTTTTGCAGATTAACTTCTTTGACTGTTCCTAAACTTTAGGTTCTTTTCTTCTCTAGTCAACCTTTGGGTATTTGACTCTTCCTTTAGAGCTTCCTTCCACTAGTCTAATGTCTGTAATTTTTCATAGAAGTCCAATTGTTGGGGTTTTCTTTCTCCCAAATAGATCTTCTCATATTGAGGCAACATCTCAAATGGATTCTAAGAGCTCCGTTCACTGTTCAGACTTTGTGTGATGCCTTCCTTTGAATAGATTTCTTTCAGGCACATTGTACAGAGAAATAATTGCTTAATTTCAGAAATGTTCCAAATTTAATCAAATGCAGGAGCCTTCTCTGGAACATTTTACCTTTTTCTCTTATTCTCATTTTTTTCAATTCACTTCTTTTGGACTTATTGTAATATGCTTTAATTATTGTCATTTATGATTCATTTAGTTATTTGGGTTTGCTGTTACAAACGAAACTTATAAAACTAGTCACTCCAAAAGGAGATGGGCCTCTTCATTATTTAAATCAAAATTCTGTTGATCCTTTTCTTGAAATCCAGCACTGATTTATTGGCATTTTTATGTGTGAAACTATTAAAAAAAAAAAAAAAGTTGCATCATGTCTACAAACGATGTTTTCAACCTGCAAATGCAGGGTAACTTGTCAGATATTCCCAGACATCATACTCTATTTTTTATCTTGTTTTTAAAATGAAATATTTTTATGCCTGCAAGGGAAGATGTGGTGTTCAGGTAAACACATCTTCACAAGGGGCTTTTATATCAGCTTGTAGTCAACTGACACTCTGCTACAGTTAGCCTTAGTGGTTGAATGCAGAGAAGTCTGTTACAGAAACATAGTGTAAGTTCTGAGATAGCCATATACTGCTGCAATATGGAACATCCACCAGAGTCACATCTGATTTTAGTGCCATTCTCTAATTATTGATAATATTACATGTGGTATTACTATTATTGTATTTCATATATAGTATATATTCCATATATAGTATTATTGTATTCCATATATAGTTATAGAATATTGTAGTATTTTATATATAATTGCATATATGTAGCTTTGATCCCTTTGCAGTATGCAGTGTAAATGCAGCTAAAAAACAACGGCCCGTTCTCAGCAGACAAAAGCACTACACTGTTCATGATTCAGTCCATGTTACATATGAATTATAGGCTACTTTGGAATTTGTAATTTTTGCTGTAGAGAAAAAGCATGTTTAATGGAACATAAATATTTTCTAGCGAGCTGTAGTTTTACAAACCTTGGGTTCAAATTCGATGAGTTTGTTGACAATCTACTGATTTCTCTCTACCTTGGAAAATCTCTTAGGTCAACTGAGCGTTCAGTGTTTTATCACAGATACAAACTGTAAACTCAGTGTGATTATTGATGTTGCACAAACAGTCCGAAAACTGTATTCGCATTTCCAGAATTTTTCCATTTCTACTTCAAGTAGGTTACTGGAGAATTATTCTAAAAGACTGCTTGTGCAAAAGGATGTAAGAGATCAGCACACAGCAGTAACCTTTTTCATATCCTAACTATCAAACTGATGGTTGTGTGCATTAGTGAAGTGTATATTTTATGGAGATCTGCACAGACTTTGTAGAGAATTATACTTCGGACAAGACTGGGATTTTCAGGCTGTACTGAGGGAAGAGGACATAGGAATAGATAGAACAGCACTCCGATTTTACCATCCACTACACTTTTGTTGGGAACAAAATTAAGTGGGCTTTGGCACCGAGCTGTTAAAACCTAGATATTTACAGAAGGCAAAATGAACATCTGTGAAACTTGTTTCCAGAGCAGCAGCC
This sequence comes from Gallus gallus, assembly GCF_016699485.2. Taxonomy (NCBI): domain Eukaryota; kingdom Metazoa; phylum Chordata; class Aves; order Galliformes; family Phasianidae; genus Gallus; species Gallus gallus. The sequence continues at coordinate 18,974,190 of NC_052538.1, read as the reverse complement.
ACCTGAAGTGTGCGCACTCATATGCAGATCCCTGGTTCTCCCAGGAAAATGCTCAGGAATTTGAGGTGCGGCGTAGGGAAAATATTGCAGTTACTGCTTCTGCTTTCATAAGCTTGTTGGCTGCAAGGGTGAATTGAGCAATGCTGGGTTGATACAGCTTGAATTGACAGTAATAGTCCTGTAGGGAGTGACAGTCAGGAGTTGCCATAATGTGACTCTTCCAGTGGTGCAAGTCCTGTGTCTGAGCAAGAGTGCTGCACAACTAGCTTGGATGGTTTACAACACATACGGATAATTCTTAGATGTCCAGAGAGAGCAGCTTTGTGGCTAGTATGTAATTCAAAGCTGTAATGTCATGGTTAAATTCTGGCACCTTGTCTTTAACAGCATGTATTTATTTTCTTAATGCTAGACCATTCCCAATGAACCTAAATAGCAAAGTGTATTCCTGGTGCAGACAGTAGTCAAAGCGTAAAGAAAATCGTTCAAGTCTGTATGAATGTACTGGTGGTCAGTATTCAGGAAAAAAGTAATTCACACAACTTTGTGTGTGTTTAAAGTGTTCTAGGGGGAGATAAAGCTGCATGATTTTCGAAACACTGGTGTTCATGCTCATGGTACCTTTCGTCATTCATGTTGGGCATCAAGATGATTAAAATAAAACAGATATTCAACTGCTCATTTCACTTCTGTGACTTGCTCCTAATCAAGATGTAATCCCTTTTCTCATGGGTTAATCACACCCACAAAGCAACTTACTTTCTCAGTATTGTACTGAAAACATCTTTCTCCCAGTAT